>NW_022589706.1:27975624-28263824 GCF_004348235.1 Phoca vitulina
AAAAAAAAAAAAAAGAACTGGATAGTTCTTTATGAATGTTTCTTGGATACCTCAGCACATTCCCATACTGAACATAGAATCTTAAATCCTATGAACTTGTCCATCCTTATATGATACCATCATCAGCTTAGTTAAATATCCAAGCCACAGACTTGGAATTCTCTGTGCCTCCTTTTCTCTTGATGATTCCATTCCCAGTATCTCTGTCATACTTCTCTGATTTGCCTTAGTTCACATTTTAAAAAACTTCTCAGGCGCCTGGGTGGCTCAGTCGTTAAGCGTCTGCCTTCAGCTCAGGTTATGATCCCAGGGTCCTGGGATCGAGCCCCGCATCAGACTCCCTGCTCGGCGGGAAGCCTGCTTCTCCTTCTCCCACACCCTCTGCTTGTGTTCCCTCTCCCGCTGTGTCTCTCTCTGTCAAATAAATAAAATCTTTTTTTAAAAAAAAAAAGGAAGCTCTGCTATCACCTACTTGGTAAATCCAGATTCTTTAGTTTATAGTCTTTCCATGATTTGAATTGTCTACAAACCCAGCTTCCTCTCCTAAATTTTTACTGTTTCTTGGACTCCTGCTTTTTCAAGATGGTGTTCATTTCTGCCGGTCATTTCACTCAATCTACCATGTTTCCTCTGCCTGGTTCCTCTTAGTAAACCTATTCCTTTCCCTTGAAAAGTTGTTCACTCCTTATTTTATGTATATCTTTGTTAATACATTCTACTGTTGTTTGTTTCAGAGTGCTTAGAATTAGGGTTTTACATGCTGTATGTATGTACTGTTGATTTGCTTTTGGTAGTCAGAAGCATGGCTTGAATCTCAGCTTTGATTTCCTGTGACGTTCTGAGCCTCAAAGGCTGAAGTTGGACTTACAGCTTTCCTCTAGCTCCTCAAAGAGTCCAGTAATTTGACTTACTTCCTCGTTAGGAATTAACAAGGTAGAAACTAGATTTATCATTTTAATATATAATAGAAGCTGATCAGTCTTAAAATATTCAGTACATGTAAAATACTTTTAAAAGAAATATTAAAGTGAATTGAATAGTTATTTTAAATTTATACTTCATTTGTTAAGTAATATTGGTTCCAGAGTATTTAAGAATGAATTTATCTCTTTCTAATGAGAATGGGAAGTCTTACCTTTTAAAAGTCCTATGAGTTCATAAACATCTCAAAAGATGCTGTAAGTTAAGACTGCATATTGAGGGATGCCTGGGTGGCTCAGTCGGTTAAGTGTCTGCCTTCAGCTCAGGTCATGATCCCAGCGTCCCGGGATCGAGCCCCGTATCAGGCTCCCTCCTTGGTGAGCCTGCTTCTCCCTCTCCCTGCGGCTCTCCCTACTTGTGCGCTCTCTCTCTGACAAAAAAATAAATAAAATCTTTAAAAAAAAAAAAAGACTGCATGTCGAGTCAGCGGAGCATGCCAATGGAGCATGACTGGCTCAGTCAGTGGAGCATGTGACTCTTGATCTCAGGGTTGTAAGTTTGAGCCCCATGATGGGTGTAGAGATTACTTAAAAATCTTTTTTTTTCCTTTAAGTAGGCTCCATGCCCAACATGGGGCCTGAACTCAAAACACCGAGAACAAGAGTTGCATGCTCTACCAACTGAGCGAGCCAGGTGCCCCCAAAATAAAATCTTTTGAAAAAAGGCTTTGCACATGGTATTTTCTTAAATCATTGTATACGAATACCGTTCTAGCAAAGCAGCAAAGTCTAGTTGTATTTTTTTCCGACCTGTGGTTAATACAAAAGTCCGTTACATTTGTTAGTTAATGTCCATACAATTTTAGAAGCAAACAATTCTGTTTGGTTGTATAATGTTTGACACTTTGCAGTGTTCAGAAACATGTCTGTACCTCACTTCAATTAGTATTAGTTTTCTGTTACTTATATCTATTGAAATTGGAGATTAAAGTTGATAAATATAATTGGTCTTTTTTTTTTTTTGGTCAACACTTGTGAATCACAGCTTCAGGTCGGACCTTTTTTCTTGAGTGACCTTATATGCAACAGAAAGTTGAATCAATTACATTTTAAATGTAAATTACTTTTACTTAGAAAAAGCCAGTTCTTAGGTAATTAAATATTGAATATTGTGACTGTATTGTCATGTCATTCAATTTGTTTCTTCATTATAGTACAAACAAAATCCCGAAATGTTCAAACAGACAGCTCGACTTTGGGCACATGTGTATGCTGGAGCACCAGTTTCTAGTCCAGAATACACCAAAAAAATAGAAAACCTATGTGCTATGGGCTTTGATAGGGTAAGTACCAAAAGGCTTGCTTATTTTGATATATTGGTTGAGTTACATTATTGCTGCAGATCCTTGGCTGACAAAAGTAGTTCAAAGATACTCTAAATCTAGTTTTTATAAACTTTCTTATGTTATTACAATCAGTGATTCTTTTCTTTTCCTTTTGCTAATTCCAGTCATTGGTTTAGAAGCTTTTTATGCACTACAAATACAAGGCAACTTAAAAAAACAAGAAAACAAGGTGTGCTTTCACAATATAAAGATAGTGCGTGATTCAGTATTTTAAAAATATTTTGAGATTTGATTTTTTTGTCCCCTTTTCTTCTCTACAGAATGCGGTAATAGTGGCCTTGTCTTCAAAATCATGGGATGTAGAGACTGCAACAGAATTGCTTCTGAGTAACTGAGGCATAGAGAAAGAGCTGCTGATATAGTCAAGCTTGCCCCTTCTTGAGGAGCATCAACATCTGTTATTTTTAGGATTCTGCATAGATTTCTTTTAAACTGGCATTCTTGCCTAATGATGTTATCTAGGCAACATTGGAGACTGAAAAAAATCCCTGCTCTGTAAATAAAGCTAATTAAACGTCTGTGTAAATTTAAAAAGGGGAAATACTTTAATTTTTTTTCTTAATAGTGTAAAAATTCTTTGAGCTAAGCTAAAACCATGGAAAAAACATGCTACTTTAGTGTTTAGCAGTGTACCAAGACTAGCAAGAGTTTGCTTCAGGATTTTGTTGAATAATTAAGATAATATTTTGAGTGTGTCAGGGCCATTCAAATTGTTGGTGTTGCATCACAGCTACCTTAACTGTTTTTAACATGGATCCTCTGTGCCTGTGAATTTACTTGCATGCTTGTACTTGACTTCTTAGGATGGGTAGCTGAAAAGACCACCATTTTAAGCATTTGAGAATTCTTAAATATGAGATTTATCCAGAATTGAAGATGGTGACCTATTCAGAGCCTTTCTGTCCTTGTCAACAGACTGGGACACCATATCTATTTTTCCCCCTCTTGCCACACACAGCTAATATTCTAATAGTAAATTTCTCTATATTTGGTGGAGAAAAATGCCGAGGGGCAGTATCCCTTGCTCCATTTTTAGGTCGTCCATTTGGAGTGTTTTGTTACAGTTCTTCACTCTTAAAACTTTCCTATGTGAGTAATAATGTAAAAATGGAGCTGCCAATTTTGTTCCTCTTGCAAAAACAGTAAATACTTAATGTTGTAGTATTCCCAAGATTTAATGAAAGAACCCAACTTAGTTTTTCAGTGAATTTGACATCTATTTTTAAACTGATGAAATTTTCTTTGCGAACTTGCAAGGATGCAATCAACTGTTGGCAGTTTTTTAGCCTAATTTTGGCTTTATAGAGATTGCTTTATCAGGTACTTTACAAGTCACTCTTGCTTGCATTTGCCCCTGTTGACACATGAAAGCTGTGTGGTGTTTTACTGTACATACTTCAGATACACATAGGAATAGAAGTGTGTTATAAATCTAGCTTTCTTTATGATGTTTCTGATGAGAATTGAAAACTTTACCTTTTCTTGTACATAGTCAGACTTTCTATTCGTATTAAAGTTACATTTCATTCTAAGTTCAAAAGTTTGAAAATTATTAGTTTTGCAAGCTCAAACACTAATGTGACCATTTTATGAAGGCTGAAATGGATTTATGCAGGCAGTTCTATACATAGAGACACAGTTCTTATTAAATTTTCAGGACCAATGCAAATAACAATGTAATGGAATGAGAATGAATTAAAGTAAGGCTGTATATTGAAAGTCATATTATAAAAGGTTTGCTTTCTTCAAGTGTTATTTATCCTAAATTATAATCATTAAGTGTTTGGAAAATAGTTTTGAACCATAAATTCAGCATAATTTCATTTGACTTCTCAATAATCTTAGAAGCAATAAAAGAACCATTATTAAATATATTGTAATGTTAAAGATGTGAAGGTTCTTCCAAAAACTTGTAAGGCTTTCCTAATTAATAGTAAGCTCTTGTAGTTGATATTATTGCATACTAAACACAAGTTGCTATGTTTTTTTCCCCTATATGTTTGCTTAAGCATAAATTTCTTTATACAATCACCTCCTTTAATTGTTATAGTTTAGTTACTTTCTAAAGATGCCAAAGGAAACAAGATTTTTCTTTATTTATTTTAAATAGCTAAAACCTTGTACTTTTCTTTATATTTTGAAGTAAGGTTGGGATTGTGTGAAATGTGGACAGTTTTGTTCCACCGTTGGTTAGAATTAATTTTTTTTTTTAGTGGAGGGTTGGCTTGGTAATATTTGGATTATTTTCAGTATCAAACACATCTACCCAATTTACTATTTGCCTGTATTATCAGGGTATATTTAATTGTCCTGTGGTTAGACAAAAGAGAGAATGAACTCAGAGGTTACTAAGGTCAAACGTTACATACTTAGCTCTTGGAGGCAGCTGTACCTTTATACCTTGCCTTTGATTTTTAAGCACATTAACCCCATAGGTAATCTCATCCACCTGCAATTCAATATCCTCAGTGCCCAGGAAATTGAAAAGTACAATATTTGGTAAAAGAGGTTTTCCATAATGCATTTTCCATTTCAAAAATATATTTACCTCATTTACATTAAATGTGATAATCCCTCTTTCCTTTCTGGTGCATTTCCCACTGTCCTTCTGTTTCTTGTTTTTCACTTCTCTACAGATAAATGTAGTTTTCCCAAACATAAAAATTAAGGCAATTGCTTTTTTTCCTCTGGTCTTACGGGTTTGGGAAACGGACACTAAAACTGCAGGTCTAGAGAAAAGGTACCCTGGTGGAAATTATTTTTATAATTCTCAATTTTTTGTGATTCAGCAGTTGTAAAAGCCTCAAAAATTATGGTTAAATATATATATATATTTAATACATATATATATATATATTTTAAATATCTCATTTAGGGCAGGCAGATTTGCTAGAGGTCGCTGATATTCCAGTAGGTTTTTATTATAATTGGGTCTATTTCCTGGGTATGTGCCCAACTTTTAAAAGGACAAATACTTAGCTGTATAGTAGTATTTCACTACAGATTACTGAATGAATGAATAGCAATTTGTCCCCCAAGTTAAGTATACAGTAGGTAGTATATCAATATTTGAGAACTTTGTACTAAATTAGATTCTCTGAGTTGGCTCCCTCAAATATTTGGAATTGTGACTGTGGTTTACTTAAACACGTAATACATTCAAGTATACATATGTTTGGATTCTGGGTATTTTGCGTTTGAGGAGAGTAATCTATGAAATGAAAGACTGACTGCTTTTTTCTTTTTGGAAGTATTTCACATTTGTGATTGTTGGCGCTTAAAACTATGCAAAAATAATTTTTTAAAGTATAAGAAAGAATTGGCAGTTAAAGTGGATATTGCTTATTTATGCACTACAGAATGCAGCATATTGTGTTACTGTTTAGGCTGCTTATTAATAAGTTTATCGATGTGAAAAGCAGATCTTGGCTATAAGTGTATGCTGATTTGAGCTTTTAAAACTCTGCAGTAAGGGTATGATAATGTTTCCACAGTACTTGTAGCAACACAGGAAATAAAGCATTTTTGTTGTTGTTTTAAATTTAAGATGGATTTGGGCAGGGAAGGGTTGGAGCCAGGTATACTTCCTTGTACATAGATGGAAACAATGTTTGGATATGATAAAGGAAGCTGTCTGTTTACAGTTAACTTTATTTCATGGACTTTTACAAAATGATGTTGTATTAATCACTTTTTCTAGTTCAAGAAATTTCAATTCCAGGGTACAAACCTTTGGTTTAAAAAATTTGCATTTCCATTCCTTTAGTACCAGTTTAAAATAAATGCTTAACATCAGCTGTTTGCTATCACTGGGGAAGAAGGCAACTTGAAGTATTTACTGATAAATAGCCTTTTCCCCAAATGTTACTTTTCTGCAGTGTCTAACATATAATGTCACATGTTCTGTTTGCACTGTTGCAATATGGATCAAAAATCTTGTGGCATAGGGATAGGGGAATGTTAGTCTCTCCCTTGTCCTGTTTGTTCTGTTACTGCTTTATTGGACTGATCTACCCTCATAAGCCTGTGATCATCACCTAAATGTAAGTTGTGAATGTGTCACCTTTTGCTTGGTTATTTCAACCATGCTGCTATATATATAATCAGGTGTGGCACAGTTTATCAGTTTGGTTCTAGGGGGTGAGTGAATACAAATCATTGCACTGTGCTGTTAAACGATCCTTGTGTGCTTGCTGTTACCTACTTTTTACAGGCATCATAATAAAAGCTAGACTATTTCTTTGGGGGGAAAGAGACTTATTTAATGTAATTTAAAGACTTTTCCAATAGAAAATGAAATACTATTGAAAATAATAATCTATTTTTTAGCTTTCAGCAATTGATGGTGCTTTGTTGTGGTGTCTGCTGGAAGTCTACTGCCATTATAGGGATTCTCATTAACCTCACTGAGAAAGAACCTTGCTTGTTAGCTTCTCTAGATCTCTATTCTAAACAATCTGTTAGTGATGATAAATTCTGTAGGAGGGTCTATTCTGAGCCATTAACTTCCTGTAAGGGGAAAATGGGAGGGTTACCAGAAAGACCATTGAAGCAGGGTGGGGTATGGGTGGAGGGTTGGGTATTTGTCTTGAGAATTAAAAACTACGAAACACTTTTGTACACAACTGATTTTTTAAAAAATAAACACATTTTTAAAGATGTTGAATTTTTTTTCCCCCCCTTACTGGGAATTCTTAAAAATAAATGCATGCATGTTTTCCCCTGAAAATGGTTTATATCTTCTTTCTGGGTACTCACCTAGGCAGGCGATTAAACTTCCACATTACTTTGAGCAAGAAAAAGAAGCAAGTAGGTCTGTCTCCTAGACAAGGTTCATAGTAATGAGCATATGATGATAAATGGGATAAATTATATTAGATCTTTGAATTTTAAAATGTGTTGAAACTGTTTTAATTAAAGTTATTTATTTGAAAATAGAACATTTGGCTAGGTCCTAATCCAAAATTTAGAGTAATCCAGAGAGAATTGGTACTGAAGGTAATGTTTATTCTGTTTTCATCTGTGCACACAAATAGTTCTGGAAAGGAGGGTGCTTGTTCCCATGGAAAAGACTCTTGAATTGTTTCAGAAAGTCCTGGGTTACTACCCTTGGATTATCCCCTGCCTCTAATACTGATAACTAAAAGAGGCTATATTGGTTAGGGTTTGTACTAGTTTTTTTACATGGCAAAACTGATTGTTACTTTATGTCTCTAGGGCATTCATAACCAGCTTTCAGCAGACCTATGACTTTTCTGTAGCCTGGAGATGGAATTGCTCCTGACTGGAATACCAGTATGAAGTGCTCTTTTCATGGAGCAAGCTGGATCTTTACATATTAAATCAAGAATAACAGATGGAATTCAAGTGAGCTCTCATACCAACCCCTAGCAAAGGATGGTCAGATTTTTAGGGTAGTAAACGCTTGGTATAAGTTTTGTTTCAGTCATCAAAGAATTAAAGATTTTCAGTGAAATAACATGAATTCTCTAATACCTCTTAGGAGTATGTCCTACAGTAATACACTATCCATGCATTCATGTTGTAATGTTCATTTTACCCCATTTCAGTAAAAAGACATTAAAGCACAGCTGTATTCTAATCTCCCTATTGTAAAGTACCTTTTAATAAGATACAGAACCAAAGTCAAAAAGGCCAAGCTGTTTAAATACTCAGTGTACAATATTTATAGAGCCTTTTATTAATATAGGTAAAATAAGACAAATACTAGAAAACTTGGACATTTGAGAAACCCAAAGTATATTTTATTTCTTACAGAGTTAATATACCTAATACTCTGTTTCTCGTTTATGGCATAAAAGCTTTGCTGCATGTACAGATCATGCCTAACTTGATTTAAGGGCAACTAGTGGTGCCTTTTCTTCACTCACACAACTCAAATAACAGCTTTTTAATTATTGTATTTATTCCTCAGTTCATTTTTAATATGTGAAGTACATATATTCCTTTTTGTGCACATTATTATTTGCATTATATTGTTAGATGAATGACCTTGTGTCCTGAGCAATATTGAGGAACAAGAGTAATGGCATTGACATTGCACTGGTATCTTCTAACCGTATTTATAGAATTGTATAATTTTAAGGGAAAAGGGGAAGCTTCCAGGCTCGCTCTTTTTTTTTAATATAGAAAACTAAATGACTTGGATACCTAGAGTCACAGGGTTTTTGTTGTAGAAACCCCATCATATTGTTAATTTATATGTGCCTACTAGGTAGCGTTTTAAGACATTTTAATGCCATTCTTGTTTTCCTTAAAAATAGGAAATATGAAGGGATCATTTGCAAGCATGAAAAGGAAAACCAGTTCAGGTGGGAGTAAGGTCTTCAAGGAAAGTGTACCCAAACCAGTCAAATCAGTGGTATGAATTGAACAGAATGTTCTGGTAAACTAGCTTCAACTGTATTTAAGGTTCCATGACTTCTGTTGAAGTTGCTTTACATGGACCAAACATACTATTTTCTGTTTTTGTAATAATAGAATAAATAGCAGTGTTCTTGGTTTATGGAGCCCATAGAAGATGATCTTTTAAACCACAAAATCTAATTGGCCCTAAAGCCATTTTATTCCATTTGTTTTAATATTTTTATTTTAATATTTTATTCCACTACAGATACTTCAGTTCATAATTGAATAATGTCATACTTCTGTTTCTATGAGAGAGGTGTAGCTCATTTCAGGTTAACCTAAGATGTCATGACATTAAGGTAAAATCAAAAGGCAAAATTTTTATAAAGGAACAAATGTGGGGCACCTAGCTGGTTCAGTAGGTAGAGTATGTGACTCTTGATCTTGGGGTTGTGAGTTCAAGCCCCACATTGGACATAGAGTTTACTTAGAAAAAAAAAACAAAAAACGAATTCAGGATGATAGTCTGCTGAGGTGATTATTAGCATGGTTGATTTTCCTTTAAAAAATATGTTTTCCAAATGATAAACATGCATTTTTAACAACGAGAAGTAGTGAAGAGTTCATAATGGGAAATCTATAATCCTCTTCCTACCTGTAGTACTAATCCATTGAGAAAATAGCTTTTAAATGTTTCTGGTTTTCCTTTTTAGGTTACCTAACACCTATATTAATTACATTTCTATTCCATCAATTATACATAGTATCTCTTCACTCCCTATTTTTGTCCCTAACCTTCATTTAGTACAGATAGTCCCTGACTTTCAGTGGTTTAATTTAGTTTTTTTGTTGTTGTTACCTTATGATGGTGCAAAAGCAATTTGCATTCTTTAGAAACCATACTTAAAATTTTGAATTACTATCTTTTTCTGGCTTAGTAGTTTGCAGTATGATAGTCTCTTGTGATGCTGGGCAGTCGAGTGGGCTGCAGCTCCCGGTTAGCCACGTGATACGAGGGTAAATCATGATAGGACAATTCTGTACACATACAGCCATCCTGTTTTTCACTTTCAATACAGTATTCAATAAATTACATGATATATTCAGCACTTTATTACAAAATAGGCTTTGTGTTAGATGATCTTACCCAACTGTATGCTAATGTGTTTTGAGCACGTTTAAAATAGGCCTAACTGGGGCGCCTGGGAACGTGGCTCAGTTGATTAAGCATCTGCCTTCAACTCAAGTTGTGATCCCGGGGTTCTGGGATCAAGCCCCGCCTCAGGCTCCCTGCTCAATGGGGAGTCTGCTTCTCCCTCTCCCTCTGCTCCTGCTTGTGTTCCCTCTCTCGCTGTGTCTGTCAAAGAAATAAATAAATCTTTAAAAAAAAAAATCAGTACGGGGAGAAGAAAATCTGAAAATACAACTACCTTCAAAGACAAGATAAGTTCTTGCGTCCATGAGGAAAGTACAGAATGCTTTATAAAAAAGATTTTGTAAATTACTACAACAAAATTTAGTTAAAACATTTGAAGTTTAAGAAGTACAACAAAGGGGCGCCTGGGTGGCTTAGTCTCTTAAACATCCAACTCTTGATTTCAGCTCAGCTCGTCGTCTCAGGGTCATGAGATCAAGCCCCTTATCAGGCTTCTCTGCCTTTCCCTCTGCCCCTCCCCTGGCTCTCATGCATGCTCTCTCTCTCTAATAAATCTTTAAAAAAAGAAAATAGGTAAAATAAAATTTTTAAAATACAAAATGTTTAAAATTACAGGATCACTTCAGAAGGTCCAACATCTAATAGGACCTTTTTTTTTTTTTTTAAAGATTTTTAATTTATTTATTTGACAGCACACAAGCAGGGGCAGCAGCAGGCAGAGGGAGAGAGAGAAGCAGGCTCCCCGCTGAGCAGGGAGCCCGATGCAGGGCTCGATCCCAGGACCCTGGGATCATGACCCAAGCCGAAGGCAGTTGCCCAGGCTCCCCTAATAGGAACTTGTTTAAAAAAGTTTTTCTTTATTTTAGAGAGAGATAGCACGAGCTGGGGAAGAGGAAGAGATAATCTCAGACTCTGCACAGAGCCTGACACAGGGCTCAATCTCATGACCCTGAGATCATGACCTGAGCTAAAATCAAGAGTTGGTTGCTTAACTGACTGAGCCCCCCAGGCACCCCTAATAGGAACTTAAAGAAAATGGAATGAGGCAAAGTATTAAAATAATCAGGGACATTTCAGGACACTGTACTGTGAGGGAACCTATTGAGCACCCAACACAGTGGGAAAAGACCCACAGTGAGGCATGTTTTGTTTCAGAACATTAGGAAAATGAGACAGCCCAAAAAATGGAATTGGGAGTTTGGGAAATAGGCCCCTTAAATGAACGGGGGATAAGAATGTCCTCAAGTGGAATTCTTTTTTTTTTTTTTAAAGATTTTATTTATTTATTTGAGAGAGAGAATGAGAGCACGAGAGGGAAGAGGGTCAGAGGGAGAAGCAGACCCCCCGCTGAGCAGGGAGCTGATGTGGGACTTGATCCCGGGACTCCAGGATCATGACCCAAGCCGAAGGCAGTCGCTTAACCAACTGAGCCACCCAGGTGCCCCTCAAGTGGAATTCTTAATCTCAGGAAAAAAACTGAGGGTTGCTGGAGTGGTGGGGGGTGGGAGGTATGGGGTGGCTGGGTGATAGACATTGGGGAGGATATGTGCTATGGTGAGCGCTGTGAATTGTGTAAGACTGATGAGCCACAGACCTGTACCTCTGAAACAAATAATACATTATGTGTTTAAAAAAAAAAAAAAGTAGGAAGGGAAAAATGAAGAGGGGGAAATCGGAGTGGGAGATGAACCATGAGAGACTATGGACTCTCAGAAACAAACTGAGGGTTCTAGAGGGGAGGGGAGTGGGGGGGGGATGCGTTAGCCTGGTGATGGGTATTAAAGAGGGCATGTATTGAATGGAGCACTGGGTGTTATGCGCAAACAATGAATCGTGGAACACTACATCAAAAACTAATGATGTATGGTGATTAACATAACAATAAAATAAAATTTAAAAAAAAAGAATGTCCTCAAGTTTCTCAACAGTGATATGGGAAGCTAGGACAACGAAGCAGTGACTGAGAAGTTTTGAGTGAAAAATTATTTCTAAATTCTGTTCCCAGGTGAGGTGTCAGTGTAGGCTAAAGATAGTTTTGGGCGCCTGGGTGGCTCAGTTGGGCGCCTGGGTGGCTCAGGTGGTTAAGCAACTGCCTTTAGCTCAGGTCATGATCCTGGAGTCCCAGGATCGAGTCCCGCATCCGGCTCCCTGCTCAGCGGGGAGTCTGCTTCTCCCTCTGGCCCTCCCCCTCTTGTGCTCTCTCTCTCAAATAAAATCTTAAAAAAAAATAGTTTCATATATTCAAGTCTCAAAACATTTTTGTCTTTTATTGTCTTTTTCTTGGGAAGCACCTAAATGATGCACTCACCAAAATGGAGGAATAATCCGTGCAAGAAAGACATGAGATACAATATAGGAGCTGGTTGTTTCTGGAATGAGTGAAGAGAAATCCAGAATGCCAGTTGTGAAGCAGGCTTGAACAGCCATTCCAATACATAGAGGACCCACCAGAAGGATGAAATAGTCTGGAGAAGATCAACAAAATGAAAGGAACTGATAGATTATCTAATATATTTTACCATACGTGAAATTACATTGGAATTAATCAGAGTGCAAGGAAAAAATTGACAATAGTAGGTATACAGAAAGCTAATTAAAAAAAAAAGATATGGGGCACTGCGGTGGCTCAGTCGGTTAAGCGGCTGACTCTTGATTTCGGCTCAGATCATGATCTCAGTGTCCTGGGATTGGGCCCCAAGTTGAGCTCAGTGCTCAGCGGGGAGTCTGCTTCAGAATTCTCCCTCTCCCTCTGCTGCTCCCCTTGATTGCTCACGCGCTCTCACTCTCTCTCTAAAATAAATCTTAAAAAAGAAAAAAGATGTAATTGTTCTAGGAAAACAACGATGTAAAAAAGAAACATTCAAAGCATGGTCATTTAGCAATCAATAACCACATAGTCATAATGTAAACTATTTTACCAGACTTGCCAAATACTAAAACATGAAGAATGGAAGGGGGATGGATGATCTAAGAGAGCTAAAAACTTGTCTACCTTTAAAGTATGTTTTAAGTCAATGAATAAAAATATAGTCATGTAAGCGTATTATTTTGAAAATGTTTGCCTTTAAATGAAATTATATGCTGTGTGTGTCAAGATACGCTGTCTACGTGTGTTTTTAACAGACTTGGTGACATGTAATTCCCATACCATATCATTTGCCCATTTAAAATGTACAGTTCAGGGGTCCCTGGGTGGCTCGGTTGGGCATCTGCCTTCGGCTCAGGTCATGATCCCGGGGTCCTGAGATCAAGCCCTGTGTCCGGCTCCCTGCTCCATGGGGTGGCCTGCTTCCCCCTCTCCTTCTGCCTGCTGCTCCCCCTGCTTGTGCACTCTCTCTGTGTCAAATAAATGAATCTTTAAAAAAAATAAAATATAAAAAAATATATATACACAGTTCAAGGATGCCTGGGTGGCTCAGTCCGTTAAGCTTCTGCCTTTGGCTCAGGCCATGATCCCTGGTGTCCTGGGAATGAGGACTGCATTGAGCAGGGAGCCTGCTTCTCCCTCTCCCTCTGCCACTCCCCCTGCTTGTTGTCTCTTGCTCTCTCTCTGTCAAATAAAATCTTTAAAATGTACAGTTCAGTGGCTTTTAGTATATTCACAGAGTTGTGCATCTGTTAGCTCGATTTTAGTCATTTTCATCACTCCAAAACTGCAGCCTTTACTAGTTATTTAAAAATAATCCTTTAGTAATAGTTGACTTAAAATCTATATATACTACTTTGATAAAATGAAAAATGCCATATTGAATCACTTTGTATGCATTTCAGATTATTTCCTTAATTAAGGACAATCTGCAGGAACACCTAGTTGGCTCAGTCAGTGAGGCATGTGACTCTTCATCTCGGGGTTATGAGTTTGATCCCCATATTGGGTGTAAAGATTACCTAAAAAATAAAAATTAAAGGGACTCCTGGGTGGCACAATTGGTTGAAGATCAGACTCTTGGTTTCAGATCAAGTTATGATCTCAGGGTCATGAGATTGAGCCTCGTGTCAGGCTCCACACTCAACACAGAGTTGGCTTGGGACACACTCTCCCTCCCTCTGCCCCTCCTTCCCCATGCTCACTTGGGCTCTCTCTCTCTCACTGAAATAAATCTTTAAATAAAAATAAATTTTAAAAAGGACAATCTGTAGGGATTTGCTTTATTGCTAAAATACTTTCCTACGATGTACTAATTAATATTACCACTAACATACATGAAAGGGTCACCCCACTCTTTCTGAAATGTAAGTATTCATTTAAAAAATACTACTGTTGGGCTCTCTGCTCAGCAGGGAGCCTGCTTTTCCCTCTCCCTCTGCCTGCCTCTCTGTCTGTCAAATAAAATCTTTAAAAAAAATACTGCGAAGGTGCAAGTAAAGTGGGTTTGTTTTTTAAGATATAATGTGATTGGTTGTCATTTCAAGGGTTAATTTGCATTGGTATTCCGCTCTGTTCAGGTCCCTTGTTCACTTGAATTTTGCAGTCTTAAGTGTTTCTTAAGAAATTAGAATAATCTTAGCTTTTTTTTTTTTTTTAAAGATTTTATTTTTATCTATTTGACAGAGACACAGCGAGAGAGGGAACACAAGCAGGGGGAGTGGGAGAGGGAGAAGCAGGCTTCCTGCTGAGCAGGGAGCCCGATGCGGGGCTCGATGTGGGGCTCGATGTGGGGCTCGATGTGGGGCTCGATGTGGGGCTCGATCCCAGGACGCCGGGATCACGACCTGAGCCAAAGGCAGACACTTAACGACTGAGCCACCCAGGTGCCCCTTAGCATTGTTTTTCAAAGCAGAATGTGAATTAATATTGGGTTTTTACTTTATATCAGATGGACTTTTATTTAATTTTTTAAAGATTTTGTCAGAGAGCACAAGCAGGGGAGTGGCAGGCAGAGGGAGAAGCAGGCTCCCTGTTGAGCAAGGAGCCTGATGTAGGACTCAATCCCAGGACCCTGGATCATGACCTGAGCCGAAGGCAGATGCTTAATAACTGGCCACCCAGGCGTCCCCAGGTGGCATTTTAGATATTATGTATTATCTCACTTAATACTTCAAAACAAATAGAGTACTTTTTAAATTCTATTTATTTTACGCTGAAGAAACAGGGTGAGCAGCTGACCAGGACTCAATGAATAGTAACCCAACTAAATCAGATACCAAACTTAGACCTATGTTCCTATTTTATCATCCTGTTAAGAGACACCTTAGATGGGGCACCTGGGTGGCTCAGTTGTTAAGCATTTGCCTTCAGCTCAGGTCATGATCCCAGGGTCCCGGGATCCAGCCCCACATCGGGCTCCCTGCTCAGCAGGAAGCCTGCTTCTCCCTCTCCCACTCCCCCTGCTTGTGTTTCCTCTCTCGCTGTGTCTCTCTCTGTCAAATAAATGAATAAAATCTTAAAAAAAAAAAGACACCTTAGTTATTTTCAAAACTACATTAAATATCTGATTTCTCTTTTTAGCATTTCAGTGCTGACTTCTGATTAAAGCTAAAATGGATTGGCATATTTATCCTTCATTTCTAAAAGATCACATTTAAAGGAATACAAGGGGGGCGCCTGGGTGGCTCAGTCGGTTAAGTCGTCTGCCTTCAGCTCAGGTCATGATGCCAGAGTCCTGGGATCAAGCCCCATGTCAGGCTCTCTGCTCAGCAGGAAGTCTGTTTCTCCCTCTTATCCTCTCCCTCTCTCTCTATCAAATAAATAAAATCTTTTTTTTTTTTTTTAAAGATTTTATTTATTTGAGAGAGAGAGAACGAGAGACAGAGCATAAGAGGGAGGAGGGTCAGAGGGAGAAGCAGACTCCCTGCCGAGCAGGGAGCCCGATGCGGGACTCGATCCCGGGACTCCAGGATCATGACCTGAGCCAAAGGCAGTCGCTTAACCAACTGAGCCACCCAGGCGCCCCATAAATAAAATCTTTTAAAAAATAAAGGAATACAAGGTAATTATACATATAAGCTGACAACAAAGAAGAAAATAGGATAGACTCAACAGTGGATAAAGCAAAATCCTGCAAAGTATTATCCAGTGGGTGTGAAGTAATGCTACATATGGTAAAAGCCACAGCTTAGCTAGAATGCAGAGAGCTTTGAACGGTGGAAAAGGATGGGCCTTGAAGAACCTAGGTATTGTGTGAAGATATAAGTTGGATAAGAGGCTTAAAATGGGAATTAAATGAAAATGAGGATATATAACTCTTAATCCCCACCCTGCATGATTATCTTTTTTATTTTTTTAAGATTTTATTTATTTGTCTCGGAGAGAGACTACAAGCACAAGCAGGGTGATCGGCAGGCAGAGGGAGAAGCAGGCTCCCCACTGAGCAAGGAACCCGACATGGGACTTGATCCCAGGACCCTGGGATCATGACCCGAGCTGAATGCAGACACTTAACTGAGCCACCCAGGCGTCCCAATTATCTTTTTTTTTTTTTTTTTAGTTTAAACTTTAGTTAACAGATTACCTTTTTTTTTTTTTTAAAGATTTTATTTATTTGAGACGAAGCACAGAGGGAGAATAAGAGAGAAGCAGACTCGCTGCCGAGCAGAGAGCCTGATGTGGGGTTTAATCCCAGGACCCCAAGATCATGACCTGAGCTGAAGGCAGACGGTCAACTGACTGAACCACCCAGGTGCCCCCTGAACGATTATCTTAAAGGAAAAGCCTGACAGTCAATAACTATAGTAACAGTACTCTTAATCATCTTTCAGTGCCTCACTACCAGCCATATGCAGAAAACTAAGATAAAGATTAGAGAAAAGTCTTCAACATGAAAGAGAAACCAATGTAAAAAGAAAAAAGAAATCAACCTGGAAGAAATAACATAGGGAACAGAACAGTAGTTAAAACAAATCTAGTTAAGAATTCATTGCACCCATCCAAAAAGAGCAGGATGCTATGAAAAAGGAACTTAGAATAACAAAGAGCTCTTAAAAATTTTAATGCTTACATAGTTAAAAAGAAAAAGGTAAATTTGATTTTCCCCCAGTTTTAAGGGCCACCCAAAGCATTCCTTGTAATACTGGTAAGACCACCACCATCTGTCACCCACTTTATCACAACAAACTGCCTAAGAAACTGATCCCAATAAGGAAGCTATAATCATAACTGATTACCCAACCTCTAAAACTTTTCAAGGTTTAATCCCATCTTGCTTTTCGTCTTGGTTTACCCCATTCACCCAGTTCAAGACTTTTTTTTTTAAGATTTTATTTATTTATCTGACAGAGAGAGGGAACATAAGCAGTGGGAGTGGGAGAGGGAGAGGGAGGAGCAGGCTCCCCACTGAGCAAGGAGCCTAATGTGGGGCTCGATCCCAGGACCCTGGACCATGACCTGAGCCAAAGGCAGATGCTTAACCAGCTGAGCCACCCAGGCAGCCTCAGTTCAAGACTCTTAAAGTTATTTGATGACACCTAGACTTTATACCCTATAAAGCTATTGCCTGATCTGACCCAATCTTACTAACTGGCCCTCTCCACTTCCTTCCACCATGCCCTAATTCATAGTATTCTCAGGAGCAAAATTGAATCTTGATTACTTCCTGAACCCCTGTTTTCTCTGGAGTCTCCTCAATTGGTGGTTATACTTTAAAAAAAAAATTTTTTTTTTTATTTTTTTTTAAGTAAGCTGTACACCCAACATGGAACTTGAACTCATCACCCCAGATCAAGAGTTGTGTGCTCAAAAAAAAAAAAAAAAGAGTTGTGTGCTCTACTGACTGAGCCAGCCAGGCACCATCTGGACCTAGGATACTCTTTTTTGGAAGACTTTCAGGTACAAATTTGATGTCTTTAGTGGATATAGAACAATTCAGATGGTCTCTTCTTGAGTGAGTTTTGTTGTTTTCAAGGAAGGAAGTGGTCCATTTCATCAAAGATGCTGAATTTATGGGTATAGAGATTTCTGTAGTATTCCCTTATTGTTCTTTTAATGTCTGTGGAATTTCTAGTGATATCTCCTGTTTCGTTGCTGATATTGGTAATTTATATCTTCTCCATTTTTTTCTTAGTCATTTGGGCTAGAGCTTTATCAATCTTATTGCTTTATGAAACCAGCTTTAGGTTTCATTTATTTTTTTTGTTTTTTTTTATTTTCACTTTCATTACTTTCCCTTTAATCTTTATTATTTACTTCTGTTTGTTTTGGGTTTAGTTTGCTTATTTTTCTTAAGGTGGAGGCTTAAGTTACTGATTTTAGATCTTTCTTTTTTTTCTTAATATAAACATTTAATGCTGTAAGTTTTCCTCTAAGCACTGCTTTAGATGTAGCTCACAAATTTTACTGTGTTGTATTTTCATTTCCTTTCAGACTAAATTGTTTTTTTAAGTTCTCTTGAGACTTCCTCTTTGATCTAAGGACTAGATAGTTTATTGTTTAATTCCAAATATTTGGGAATTTTCTAAATATTTCTGTTGATTTCCAATTTAGTTCTCTTATAGTCTGAGAACATATATTTTCGGATTTTTGTTGCTTAAATTTGTTAAGATTTGCCGTATGGCCCAGAACATGGTCCATGTTGGGAAGTTGTATTGAAGTTCAGTTATTTTAGGTGCTTGTACATTTAGGATTATCCTTTGTTGGAGAATTGACATCTGTCATTTTCTAATATCCCTCTTTGTCTCTGATAGTATCCTAGTTCTTAAGTCTGTTTATCTGAGATTAATTAAATACTCCAGCTTTCTTTTGGCTAGTGTTTGCATGATATAGCTCTATCCTTTTACTTTTATTTATTTATTTATTTATTTATTTATTTAAAGATTTTATTTATTTGACAGAGAGAGACACAGTGAGAGAGGGAACACAAGCACGGGGAGTGGGAGAGGGAGAAGCAGATTTCCCACGGAGTAGGGAGCCTGATGCGGGGCTCGATCCCAGGACCCAGGGATCATGACCTGAGCTGAAGGCAGACGCTTCACCAACTGAGCCACCTAGGCGCCCCTATCCTTTTACTTTTAACATGTCTATCTCTTTATATTTAAAGTGGATTTCTTATAATTAGCATATACAGAGTTGGATCTAGCTTTTTAATCCACTCTAACAATCTATCTTTTAGTTTTTTAAAGTAATCTCTACACTCACTGTGGCACTTGAACCCACAACTCCAAAATCAAGAGTTACATACTCCACTGACTGAGCCAGCCAGGCGCTGCCACCCCCCACCCTTTTTTAAAGATTTTATTTATAATCTCTGTCTTTTAATTTGTATGTTTAGACCATTTACATCTAAAGCGATCATTGATATGGTTGATTTAAAATTCTCAGTAGCTGTTTTTTAATTTCACAGCCCAAATTCCTGAAGGTGAGGCATGTATACTTGTTATTCACCTTCCTCTTTACCCAACTTAGTTTCCATGGGCCATCATCATAATTATCCCTTGTCCCTTGCTTCCTGATCTTCCTTGCAAAATCTCATGTGTCTGCCTACTCAACTCCTATAACTTCATAGCAGAAATAACTGGAGAAAAACACACACAGTTAAGCTGAATGTTCTCACTGTGAGCTGGTCACCGCTATTTTTAAGTGTGCTTTTAGCACTTAGCTTCAATCTTTTATCTCCCCAATCATTTCAATCTTCTATTCTCTGAGGTGACTATTGTACAACTTACTTGCCTCCAATCTCCATCAGCTACTTCTAATTCTTCATAGCTAATGAACTAATTTTTTATATTACTGAGAGATAGAAGCAAGGAGCACTGCATCTTTTCATCATCAAATGTATCTGCCCACCTGCTTATACACTTGCAAACTCATAATATACATATATACTTGCAAACTCATAATATCTCCATCTTAAAGAGAAAAAGGAAAGCTTTATAGGCTCCATACCCCATCTGGTCCAGGATTTGAACTCATGTAGACCATCTCCATGAGTTTAACCACTGTGCAGGACATTTCAAACTTAGGTTTAAAAAAAACAAAATCTGGGGCGCCTGGGTGACTCAGTCGTTAAACATCTGCCTTCAGCTCGGGTCATGATCCCAGGGTCCTGGGATCGAGCCCCACATCAGGCTCCCTGCTCAGCAGGAGCACTCACCCTGCTTGTGTTCCCTCTCTCGCTGTGTCTCTCTCTGTCAAATAAATAAAAAATCTTAAAAATAAATAAATAAATAAATAAATTTTTTTAAAATCTTTTTTCCCTCTACCTCCATCCAAATCTGCTGCTTCCTCCATCTTTCCCTAGGCATTTGAAAGGTACCATTATTTATCCAGTTGCTCAAGCCAGCCCCCTCCACCCCAATCACCCTTCACTCCTTTCTCTGCCTTATGGCCTATATTCATTAGCAACTCTTACTATGTCAGCCTTTAAGTATGCAGCTGACCTTTGAACAGCACAGCTTTGAACTGTATGAGTCCACTCTGTGGATTTTTTTTCCAAAGACTACATTACAAGTGCTGTAAATATATATTTTTTAATTTTTTTAAAGATTTTATTTATTTATTAAAGAGAGAGAGAGCACAAGCAGGGGGAGGAGGGGCAGGGGGAGAGGGAGAAGCAGACTCCCCACTGAACAGAGAGCCCCATGTGGGATTTATCACCAGGGGCTAATCATGAAGGTGTGGGTAAGAGTGCAGGGACACCTCCAGGGAGAGTGCAGAAGCACAGAGCTGAATAGTGCTTCTCAAACTCTCAATTTTTTTTTTTTTTAAGATTTTATTTATTTATTTGTCAGAGAGAGGGAGGGAGGGAGAGAGCACAAGCAAGGAGAGTGGCAGGCAGAGGGAGAAGCAGGCTCCCTGCTGAGCAAGGAGCCTGATGCAGGACTGGATCCCAGGACCCTGGGATTATGACCTGAGCTGAAGGCAGATGCTTAACCAACTAAGTGCCAAGTCCCTGAATATATTTTACGATTTTCTAAACATTATTTTTTCTATATTACAAGAATACAGGTTATAATACATATAACATACAAAATATGTGTTAGTCAACTGTTTATGTCATCTGTAAGGCTTCTGGTCAGCAGTAGGCTATTAGAAGTTAAGTTGCAGAAGTCAAAAATTATATGTGAATTTTCAACTGCCCAGAGGTTTGGTGCCTCTAACCTCCACATCATTCAAGCATCAACCGTATTCTGGTTCTGATTTCCACTTACCGCTATCACTACCTCCCTAACAAGCCACTATCACATTTGCTTTGACTATTAAACATCCTCCCTCCTTCCACTCTTGAGCTTCTATAGTCCATCTGCCATATAGCAGCCAGAATGTTTTTTTTTTTAAGTGGTACTTCCAGCTCAAAATGACTTCTAATTAAATTTAGAATAAAATCCATGTTCCTTATCATGGCCACAATACTCTATGTTACCTTACTACCTGTTCTGCTCCTAACCATTC
This sequence comes from Phoca vitulina, assembly GCF_004348235.1. NCBI lineage: Eukaryota > Metazoa > Chordata > Mammalia > Carnivora > Phocidae > Phoca > Phoca vitulina. The sequence goes on from NW_022589706.1 coordinate 27,996,799, forward strand.
CTCCAGCTTTATCCTTTTCTTCTCTCCCTAGCTCACCCTCCATTAGATGTACTAGCCTCATGGTATTTGTCAAACACACCAGGCTTCTTAAAACCTCAGGTCCTTTGAATAGCCTGTTCTATCTGACTGGAATGCTCTTCTTCCAGATCCTCACATATCTTGCTCAATCATTTAATTCATGTTATTGTTCAAATGTCAGACCTTTCCTGACCATCCTAATTAAAAACTTCTGCCTCCATTCACCTGGCCCTCTACTTGTTCATTTTTTTTATGACACTTACTATTAACCTACTTTTTAAAATTTTGTCCAACATGAGAATTGAGATTTGTTTCATTCACTACTTTATCTGCAATGCCAAGAACATTGCCTGGAACATAAAAAAATATAGTAAGTCAGTCATCAGTAAATATTTGTTGAGCAAAATGAATGAATAGAAGGGTAATTAATAAAGTAGATGTCTCAGTGAGGGTAAAAAAGGCAGAAAATAGAAGCAAGAATATGAGGAATGTACTGGATCAACTCAGAACGTTCAGCAACCGATCCCGGTAAGAGAACAAACTCTATCAAAAGAGATTTTTTTAAATGTGGTATTATATTACCAAATAAATAGTACAAGAACATCTCAGAGCTGAAGGACACAAATTTCCTGATTGAAAGATTCACCAGCTCAGTGCTATCAATGAAAAAAGACAAGGATCTTTGTAAAATTTTAGAGCACTGGGCAGGAGCAAAGATCCTAAATGTCCTTGAAAGAAAAGAGCAAGAATCAATAGCATTAGATTTCTTAAAAACTCATTGTATTCTGGAAGACAGTGTAATAGTATTCAAATGCTGATAAAAAATTTTTTTTCCATTTAAATTTTTATCAGTTCTTTATTAGGATGGAATAAAACCTTTTGTTTTTACAAGAAAAGATTCAGAAATACTATTTATACACACCATTGTAAGAAATTGCTTGTAGATATTCTGCTGTAGGAAAAGGGAGTATATCAAGAAATAAAGATACTTTGAGTCAAAGAAACGGTATCTAATCCAGAGGAGCAATATAGGAAGAACCCATTAACAAAGCACAAAGCCCGCAGCTTTATTAGAGCAGGACAGGGGCTTTGGGTGGAAGGACTCTTAGAAAAGAGGATTTGGTAAAATACTTGATATGGAAACAGATTGCCTTATTGCATAACCTCATGTATTCTTACCAGGTGAGTGGGGCCCTTGCAGTTGTACAGTTCATGTCCTACGTGGATGAAGCAACTGGAAATGCACAAGAGAAAGACCATTGTAAACTTTAGAACAAGACCCTATAATAATAGGAATAGCTAACTTTTTTTTTACACTGTATACTAAGTGCCAGTAATTGTTCTGAGTACTTTTACATGCAGTAACTCATTTCATTTGATTTTACAGTTGTGTAGATCCTGTACTCATTTTACAGATGAGGAAATGGGCAGAAAGATGAAATAATTTGCTCAAAGTTAACACAGCTAGAAAGTGCCATATCCAGAGTTTGACCCGCAGTGTGGCTGCAGGAGCTGGTACTCCTGACTCACATTCTATATGTCCTCTCAAGAGGAGAAGTATAATTAAAATGCACATCTAGCTCTTTATGAGCCAAACACTTGCAAGGCAATAAATACTTGATAATCAACTTAACCAAATGTAGTGATAAATCTGTATTGCAAGTTGGGGGGAACTCTAAAAATGCCAGATTTTCAGCTTTTAGAGCACATTGTAGTTATATGCAGAATTTATATAGTAAGAAATAGTATTCAAAGCATATTATTTAAAAATATGACAACTCCTGGGGCTCCTGGGTGGCTCAGTAGGTTAAGCGTTCCTGACTCTTGATTTCGGCTCAGGTCATAATCTCAGGGTTGTGAGATTGAGCCCCAAATTGGGCCTGCTTAAGATCCTCTCTCTCCCTCTGCCCCTCCCCCACCCACACATGCAAGCACTCTCAATAAATAAAAATAAAATAAAATAAAAATATGGCAACTCGGTGAAGAAACAGTTAAGAGAACTTGTCTCTCAAGAGTAGGCCAGAGACTGGAAAAGGCTGGGCAGAGGAGATATTTTCATTATAAGCCTATTCTTTCTTTAACCACCACTTTATTCTTTGCATAAAAATCAAAGTTTTTTTTTTTTTTTTAAAGATTTTATTTATTTATTTGAGAGAGAGAGAGAGCACAAGAGGGGGGAACGGGAGAGGGAGAAGCAGACTCCCCGCTGAGCAGGTAGCCCGAATGTGGGACTCGATCCCGGGACTCCAGAATCATGACCTGAGCCGAAGGCAGTCGCTTAACCAACTGAGCCACCCAGGCGCCCAAAAATCAAAGTTTTTTTTAAAGATTTTTATTTATTTGTCAGAGAGAGAGAGCACAAGCTGGGGGAGTGGCAGGTGTCCCACTGAGCAAGGAGCCGGAAGCGGGACTCAATCCCAGGACCCTGGGACCATGACCTGAGCCGAAGGCAGACGCTTAACTGACTGAGCCACCTAGATGTCCCCAAAATAAAAGTTTATATGAGAAGGTCTTTCATTTTCTCCCTATCGTAATGTTTCTCTAAGTACACATTGTGCTTCCTGCCTCTTTATGTTTAAAATTACTGTTGCTTCTTTTGCATATGATTCTCTTCTATTTCAATAAATTGAAATCTTATCCTTCAAATCTACCCTCAAATGCTGCCACCTCCATGAACCTTCCCAAATCTTTTATGGAACTTTATAAGTTCCACTGCATATGTACATTCTACCTTATATTCTTTTTTTTTTTTTTTTTTTAAAGATTTTATTTATTTATTTGAGAGAGAGAGAGAGCACAAGAGGGGGGAGCGGGAGAGGGAGAAGCAGACTCCCTGCTGAGCAGGGAGCCCGATGCGGGACTCGATCCCGGGACTCCAGGATCATGACCTGAGCCGAAGGCAGTCGCTTAACCAACTGAGCCACCCAGGCGCCCTCTACCTTATATTCTTGCTGTTTTTTTCCCCTGGTTGATTGTAAACTCCTTAAACAATCTTGGTGCTCAATAAATGTCAAATGTGCACTGAAAAAACATCAAAAGCAGGGGAAATGTCCCTATCAGCAACATTAATGGCACCAGAATGATGGAGCAGATGAGAGCTAGTCATTGCATATTGGCAATAGTTTCAGCATTTTGTTAGTTTTCTTCCAGTATCTGAGCAGTTTTGACAAACTGATGGAATTAACAATCAGCTTAGAAGTTAGAGAATGGTGAGCTAAAATAGAGAAGTTTGGCTATTAAAAAGGGAACTAAAATAATTACCAAGTATTGTCAGGTGAAGGTTTGCTTTCTAAGGCGAGAAAAACTTGTGCCTGCGCACATTTTGTGACAAAAGGAGAAAAGTCACTGGGGAGAGAGAAATTAAAGATGCTGGGAAGATGGAAAATGATCTCTTGGTGAGAAAAGGATACAGAACAAGTATGGATTCTATAATCAAGAAATATATAAAGGGGTGCCTGACTGTCTCAGTTCGTGGAGCATGTGACTCTTGATCTTAGGATTGTTGAGTTTGAGCCCCACATTGGGTGTAGAGATTACTTAAAAATAAAATCTTTAGGGGCACCTAGGTGGCTCAGTCGTTAAGCATCCTAAGATTCTGGGATCAAGCTCCGCATCGGCAGGGAGCCTACTTCTCCCTCTCCCTCTGCCGCTCCCCCTGCTTGTGCTCTCTGGTTCTCTCTCAAATAAATAAAGATCTTTAAAAAATAAATAAAATCTTTTTTTTTTAAAGATTTTATTTATTCATTTGACAGAGAGAGATACAGAGAGAGAGGGAACACAAGCAGGGGGAGCGGGAGAGGGAGAAGAAGGCTTCCTGCTGAACAGGGAGCCGGATGCGGGACTCGATCCCAGGATCCTGGGATCGTGACCTGAGCCGAAGGCAGAGGCTTAACGACTGAGCCACCCAGGCGCCCCAATAAATAAAATCTTTAAAATATATATACTATATATATTAAGTTATATATATATATATAAATTGATATAAAATGCTGTTTGATGTGTTGTAACTATTTTGAAGGAATTCTTGTCTGAAGTATAGATGGCTACAAATATACCCTGTCAGTAGGAGGAACCATAGAGATCTTTGAGGCAGATCTCATTTTGCTGGTGAGAAATTCAAGCTGAATTGTGATTTGCCTAAGGTCGTTTACACATTGTTAATGAATCATGTAGCTGGGATTTGTAGTTTCCAAATCTATATTCTCCCTATTTCCCTACCCAGTCTGAAATACCTGTCTCCCTCCTGATGAAATCCTATTTAACTAAATGTCAGTTTTCTGAAACGTTTTTACGTTTCTTTAAACTCCCTCTCAGGCACAGTAAATTTTTTCTAGACTCCTATTTTTTTGTGTAAACTTTTATTATAGCACACATCACACTGCATTAACACAATTTATTTTCATGTCAGTCATTTCCACTTTAAGGGTTGGAATCATGTCTTCTTTACTTTTATCCCTAGCGCAAAGACTGGCAGAGAACTGGTGCTCAGCCATGTCTTCAGATTGGAATTCTTGTTATGAATCATTTTGATCTGTGGAAATTGTCCCACGGGTGCTATTTATAAGCCATGCCAAAGATATCCAGGCAATTTATGCTTGTGGACAAAATTTTGAAGCATAAGGCATCTAAATAGCAAACAGAAATGTGAGGTGTCTCAAGCCCCCAAGGACTTGGATAATTCTAGTGATCAGAATTTTAGGCCTCTGTGAAAGGCAAGTGAAGGGCTATTCTCAGAAATGAGTTGGAAAAAAAGGAAAGTGAAATTGAGTGTAACAAAGCTCTGTTTATAAGGGTTGTATATTCTATTTTTCTTTTAAGGGTCTATTCCTACTTTTCCTTCTCCCCATATTTCTTATCTGTACCTTTACAAGTACCAAAAAAGACTTGAGGCAAGTTTTAAGAGCAAGTAAAATAATTGTATTAGGTCCAAGGAAAAGACTATGCAAGCACAAAATTATTATACATCCTAAGTGCTTGTGTCCTCTTAAAGGGACCAAATCAAATACCATTAGTACTGTGTCCTGGCCTAAGTCTAAGATCTCTGGGTAATGTCTGTTTCTCTTTTTAATCTGATCCTGTCTAGATACTATGTAGCCTGTGGAAACTTAATTTGAAAACTTAATTGCAAAACATACTCTATATAAAATAGTGCAGAAAAGTGGAAAATAGCTTAAAATATATAAATATATATTATTTAAATTTTATATAAATTACTGAAATATGTAAATGTTATTCAAATCATATAGCAAAAAACCATAGTTCATTGCTGCTTCTTATATCTGCAACTGGTCAATGACACAGTAGCTGACAAGTGTCACCATTATGATTTCCCTTTATTACAAATTCACCTTCCATTAGCTAGCTCCTCAATAGATTAGGCAGCTTTTTATAGAACCCTAGTTTCCCTAGATCCCCCCAAACCCCTTTCTGCCACTATTGTGGAACAATAACATATTTCCCTATTTGGTAATATAGATCATTCACCCCAAACCATTCTGTAACATTTTCTATTGGTGACATACCCAGTGTATTTAATACCTGGAGTGAATAATTTTTTTAACAGCTTTTATGCTACAAAATTATTTTCAGTAATCATGTAATAAATACAAACAAACTGAACATTTTCTTTTATTGAACATCATTTATGTATAATCATGTTATAAAATTTTGCAGTACAAAAGAGGAAAAGTAGTAGACTAATGATTTTAAATTACATTAATATCTTTTTTGAGAAGAGGGGAAAATCTATTAGTCTTGCACAGTGAATAATGTTGCGATTTCTATCTTTGTTTGTTTTAAGGATTTATTTATTTTAGAGAGAGAGAGTGTGAGCGTGAGCAGGAAGGGCAGAGGGACAGGGAGAGAGAATCACAAGCTGAGTGCAGAGCCGCAGTCGGGCCTCGATCCCATGACGCTGAGATCATGACCTGAGTCAAAATCAAGAGTCGGGGCACTTAAACAACTGTGCCACGTAGGTGCCCTGATATTTCTTTTTTTTTTTGCCTGACTTCCCATCTATTTATTTTGCAATTTCTTTTTGTTTATTTTTAAAATTTTAATTCCAGTGTAATTAACATACAGTGTCATATTAATTTCAGGTGTACAATTTAGTGATTCAACAATTCTATACATTACTTAGTACTCATCATGATAAGCATCCTCTTAATCCCCTTCACCTATTTCACCCTTATCCCCAACCCATCTCCCTTCTGGTAATCATTAGTTCTCTATAGTTTATTTATTTTTAAAGATTTATTTATTTATTTGAGAGAGAGAGTGCGCTGCATGAGCGAGGGAAGGGACAGAGGGAGAGGGAGGGGAAAGAATCTCAAGACTTCCTGCTGAGCACAGAGCCCCAGGTGGGGCTTGATCTCATGCCCTGAGATCATGAGTCTAGCAGAAAACAAGAGTTGAAGGTGCAACCGATTGAGCTACCCAGGCGCCCCAGTTCTCTAAAGTGTCTGTTTTTTGGTTTGTCTTTTTTCTTTGTTTTGTTTCTCAAATTCCACATATGAGTCTTTCTCTGACTTATTTCACTTAGCATTATACACTCTAGATTCATCTATGTTGTGCAAATGGCAAGATTTCATTCTTTTTCATGTCTAAGTAATATATATAAGATATGCCATATCATTTATTCATTCATCTATCAATGGATACTTTGGACATTTATCTATCAATGGACACAGGTGCATATATCTTTTCAAATTAATGTTTTTGTATTTTTTGGGTAAATACCCAGTAGTGGAATTACTAGATCACATGTAGTTCTATTTTTAATTTTTTGAGGAACCTTGATACTGTTTTCCACAGTGACTGCACCAGTTTGCATCTCCACTAACAGTGCATGAGGGTTCCTTTTTGTCCACATCCCCACCAATCTTTGTTGTTTCTTGTGTTTTTGATTCCAGCCATTTTGACAGGTGTGAGGTAATAACTCGCTGTGGTTTTGATTTGCAATTCTCTGATGATTAGTGATGTTGACATTTTTTCATGTGTCTATTGGCCATCCATATGTCTTCTTTGGAGAAATGCCTGTTCATGTCTTCTGCCCATTTTTATTTTATTTTATATTTTATTTTATTTTTTATGTTATGTTGTTTATTTATTTATTTTAGAGGGCGAGAGAGTGGGGAGGGGCAGAGGGAGAGAGAGGGAGAAAGAATCTCAAGCTGACTCTGAACTCAGTGCAGAGCCCAACACAGGGCTCAATCTCATGACCCCAAGATCATGACCCAAGCTGAAATCGAGTCAGACACTCAACTGACTGAGCCACCCAGGTGCCCCTCTTCTGCCCATTTTTAAATTGGATTATTTGTTATTTGGTGTTGAGTTGTATAAGTTCTTGATATATTTTGCATACTAACCCTTTATCAGATATGTCATTTGCAAATGTCTTTCCCATTCAATAGGTTGTCCTTTAGATTTGTTGATTGTTTCCTTTGCTGTGCAGAAGACTTTTATTTTAATGTAGTTCTGATAGTTTATTTTTGCTTTTGTTTCCCTTGCCTCGGGAGACATATCTAGAAACATGTTACTATAGCTAATGTCAGAGAAATTACTGCCTGTGCTGTCTTCTAGGATTTTTATTGTTCAGGTCTCACATTTAGGTCTTTCATTCATTTTGAGTTTATTTTTGTGTATGGTGTAAGAAAGTGGTCCAGTTTCATTCTTTTGCATGCAGCTGTCCAGTTTTCCCAACACCATTTTTTTTAGAAGATTTTATTTATTTATTTGAGAGAGAGAGAGAGAGAGAGAATGAGCAGTGGGGAGGGGCAGAGGGAGAGAGAGAGAAGCAGACATTCTGCTGAGCAAGAAGCCTGATGTAGGGCTCAGTCCCAGGACCTGGAGATCATGACCTGAGCCAAAGGCAGACACTTAACCAACTGAGCCACCCAGGCGCCCTTCCCAACACCATTTGTTGAAGGAGACTGTCTTTTCCCATTGCATGTTCTTGCTGCCTTTGTCGAAGATTAATTGACCATATAATGGGTTTATTTTTTATTTATTTATTTTTAAATTTTTTTTTGTTTTATTTATTTATTCATGAGAGTCAGAGAGAGAGATAGAGAGAGGCAGCGGCAGAGGGAGAAGCAGGCTCCCCTCCTAGCAGGGAGCCTGTGATCGTGACCTGAGCCGAAGGCAGACGCTTAACCATCTGAGCCACCCAGGCGCCCCATAATGGGTTTATTTCTGAGCTCTCTGTTTTGTTCTATTGATTTATGTGTCTATTTTTATGCCAGTACCATACTGTTTTGATTAATATAGCTTTGTTTTGTTTTAAAGATTTTATTTATTTATTTGACAGAGAGACAGCGAGAGAGGGAACACAAGCAGGGTGAGTGTGAGAGGGAGAAGCAGGCTTCCCGCTGAGCAGGGGGCCTGATGTGGGACTCGATCCCAGGACCCTGGGATCATGACCTGAGCCGAAGGCAGACGATTAATGACTGAGCCACTCAGGTGCCCCAATTAATACAGCTTTGTAATATATCTTGAAATCTGGGATTTTGATACCTCCAGTTTTGTTTTTTTTTCAAGATTGCTTTGGCTATTTGGTGTCTCTTATGGTTCCATATACATTTTAGGATTCTTTGTTCTAGTTCTGTGAAAAACACTGTTGATATTTGGTAGGGATTGTATTAAATCTGTAGATTGCGGGGTGCCTGGGTTCAGCTCAGGTCATGATCCCAGGGTCCTGGGATGGAGCCCTGCATAGGGCTCCCTGCTCAGCCGGGAGTCTGCTTCTCTCTTTGCCCCTCTCCCTGCTCATGCTTGTGTGCTCTCTCTGTAGATTGCTTTGGGTAGTATGGACACTTTAATATTTGTTCTTCCAATCCATGGGCATGGCATGTCTTTCCACTTATGTCATCTTAGTTTCTTTCATCAATGTTCTGTAGTTTTCAGAGTACAGGTCTTTCACCTCCTTGGTTAAGTCTATTCCTAGGTATTATTTTTGATGCAGTTGAAAATGGGACTGTTTTCTTAATTTCTCTTTCCTGCCACTTCATTATTCATGTATAGAAATGCAATGGATTTCTTGTATATTGATTTTGTATCCTGTGACCTTACTGAATTCATTTATTAGTTCTAATAGTTTTTTGGTGGAGGTTTTTCTTTTTCTTTTTCTTTTTCAAGATTTTATTTATTTATTTGAGAGAGAGACCGAGAGAGCATGAGCAGGGGGAGGGACAGAGGCAGAGGGAGAGCACAAGCAGATTCCCCACTGAGTGCAGAGCCCAGCGCAGGGCTCGATCCCAGGACCCTGAGATCATGACCTGAGCTGAATTCAGACACCTAACTGACTGAGCCACCCAGGCACGCCCTAGGTTTTTTTATATATAGTAGTATCATGTCATCTGCAAATAGTGAAAATTTTACTTCTTCTTTACAATTTGGATACCTTTTATTCCTTTCTCTTGTCTGATTGCTGTGGCTAGGACTTCCAGTACTTTGTTGAATAAAAGTGGTGAGAGTAGACATCCTTGTCTTGTTCCTGATATTAGGGCAAAAGCTCTCAGTTTTTCACCATTTTGTATCATGTTAGTTGTGAGTTTTTCATAGATGCCCTTTATTATGTTGAGGTATGTTTTCTTTAAACCTATTTTATTGAGGGTTTTCTTTAATGAATGGATGTTGTACTTTGTCAGATGCTTTTTCTGCATCTGTTGGGTTGATCATATGGTTTTTATCCTTTCTCTTAATGTGATGTATCATGTTGATTGATTTGCAAGTGTTGAACTACACTTGCATCCCAGGAATAAATCCCACGTGATTGTATTGAATCATTTTTGTAATGATTCAGTTTGCTAATATTTTGTTGAGGATATTTGTATCTATTTTTCTTGGATATTGGCCAGAGTTCTCTTTTTTTGTGTGTGTCTTTATCTGGTTTTGGTATCAGGGTAATGCTGACCTCATAGAATGAATTTTTTAGCTTTCCTTCCTCTTCTATTTTTGGAATAGTTTGAGAAGAATAAGTATTAACTCTTCTTTAAATATTTGATAGGTTTCACCTATGAAGCTTTCTGGTCCTGGATTTTGTTTGGAAGTTTTTGATTACTGATTCAATTTCATTGCTGGTAATCAGTCTGGTCAAATTTTCTACTTCTTCTTGGTCAAGTTTTGGTAGGTTATGTGTTTCTAGGAATTTATTCATTGCTTCTAGGTTGTCCAGTTTGTTGGCATATAATTTTTATAATATTCTCTTGGGCACCTGGGTGGCTCAGTCGGTAGAGCATCTGCTTTTGGCTCAGGTCATGATCCCAGAGTCCTGGGATTGAGCCCACATCGGGCTCCCTGCTCAGCAGGGAGTCTACTTTTCCCCTTCCCCTCTGCTTGTGCTCTCTCTCAAATAAATAAAATCTTAAGAAAATAATATTCTCTTATAATCATTTGTATTTCTGTAGAGTTGGTTATTTTTCCTCTTTCATTTCTGATTTTGTTTGAGTCCTCTCTTTCTCTCTCTTTTTGTTGTTGTTACTGTTGTGTGTTTCTGTTTTTATGAGTCTGGCTAAGGGTTAATCACTTTTGTTGATCTTTTTTTTTAAGATTTATTTATTTTAGAGAGTATGAGTGGGGGAGGGGTGGAGGGAGAGGAAGAGAAGCATACTTTCTACTGGTTTTGGGTTTTGTTTATTCTTTTCTAGTTCCTTTAGGTGTAAGGTTAGGTTACTTATTTAATTTTTTTGTTTGTTTTTTGGGTTTTTTTGCTTCTTAAGGTAGGCCTGTAATGCTATAAACTTCCTTCCCTCTTAGAACAGCTCTTGCTGCATCCCAAGGATTTTGGACTGTTTCATTTTCATTTGTCTCCATATGTATTTTTTAATTTCCTCTTTGATTTCTTGGTTGACCCATTCATTGTTTAGTAGCATGTTATTTAACCTCCATGTCTGTGTTTTTTCCAGATTTTTTTCTTGTGATAGATTTCTAGTTTCATAGCTTTATGGACAGAAAAGATGCATGGTATGACTCCAGTCTTTTTTAATTTGTTGAGACTTCTTTTGTGGCCCCACATGTGATCTGTTCTGGAGAATGTTTCACATATACTTGAAAAGAATGTGTATTGTGGGGTGCCTGGGTGGCTCAGGTGGTTAGGTGTCTGTTTTCAGCTCGGGTCATGATCCCAGAGTCCCAGGATCGAGTCCCACATCAGGCTCTCTGCTCAGCGGGGAGTCTGCTTCATCCTCTGACCCTCCCCCATCTCATGCTTTCTCTCACTCTCTCTCTCAAATAAATATATTTTTTAAAAAAAGAATGTGTACTGTGCTGCCAATGTGTCTATCAAAGCCACTGTTTCCTTGTTGATTATCTGTTTGGATGATATATCCATTGATGTAAGTGGGGTGTTAAAGCCCCCTACTATTATTGTATTACTATTGATAACTTTTTATGTTTGTTATTAGCCACTTTATGTATTTGGGTACATAAATACTTATAATTGCTATATCTTCTTGTATTGTTCTTATGATTATATAGTGTTCTTCCTGTCTCTTGTTCTTTTCACTTCCATTTGCATGATAAATGCTTTTCCATCCCCTCGATTTCAACCTGCATGTGTCTTTAGGTCTGAGATGAGTCACACTCAACCAACTAAGTCACCCAGGTGCCCCAAGTGTCTTGCTCTTTTATCCATTCCATCACCCTATGTCTTTTGATTGGAGCATTTAGTCCATTTACATTCAAAGTAATTATTGATAGATATGTATTTATTGCCATTTTGTTATTTGTTTTATGGTTGTTTTTGTAGTGTTTGTCTGTACCGTTCTGTTGCTCTCTCATGGCTTGCTGGCTTTCTTTAATGATATAGTTGGATTCCTTTCTTTTTATTTTTGCATATCTATTATTCATTTTTTATTTGTGGCTACCAATAGGTTTATATATAATACCTTATGCATATAGCAGTCTGTATTAAGTTGATGGTTGCTTAAGTTTGAACCCATTCTAAAAGCACTAAATTTGTACTCCTCTTCCTTCCACCATGTTTTAGGTAAAATTGTCATGCTTTATATCCTATTATTTTGTGAACCTCTTGACTGATTTTTATAGAGATAGTTAATTTTATTGCTTTTGTGCTTCCTACTTTTCTTACTCCTGCTTTGTTTCTTTTCCACTCAAAGAGTCCCCTTTAACATTTCTTGTAGGGCTGGTTTAGTGGTGATGAATACCTTTAACTTTTGTTTGTGTGGACCTTTTTTTTTAAGATTTTTTTTTAAAAAAATTTTAAGTAATCTCCATACCCAACGTGGGGCTTGCACTTACAACCCTGAGATCAAGAGTCACATACTACCAATTTAGCCAGCCAGGCGCCTCTGTCTGGGAAGCCCTTTATATCTCCTTTTATTTTTATTTATTTTTATTTTTTTAAACACTTTATTTATCTATTCAGTAGAGTCAGAGAGAGAGAGAGAGAGAGAGGCAGAGGGAGAAGCAGGCTCCCAAGGAGCAGGGAGCCCAATGTGGGACCCGATCCCAGAACCCCGGGACCACTACCCGAGCCAAAGGCAGACGCCCAACCATCTGAGCCACCCAGGCGCCCCTCTCCTTTTATTTATTTATTTATTTATTTTTTTAAAGATTTTATTTTATTTATTTGACAGAGAGAGAGAGAGACAGCTAGAGAGGGAACACAAGCAGGCGGAGTGGGAGAGGGAGAAGCAGGCTCCTGGCCGAGCAGGGAGCCCGATGCGGGGCTCGATCCCAGGACCCTGGGATCATGACCTGAGCCGAAGGCAGACGCTTAACGACTGAGCCACCCAGGCGCCTCTCCTTTTATTTTGAATGATACCTCTGCTGGATTGAGTATTCTTGATTGCACGTTGTTTTCTTTCAGCACCTCGAATATATCATGCCACTATTCTCTGGCCTGCAAAGTTTATGCTGAAAAATCAGCTGATAGCCTTATGGGGTTTCCCTTGTATGTATCTGTTTTCTTTTTTTCTTGCAGCTTTTAAAATTCTCTATCACTGCTTTATGTCATTTCAGTTCCTATGTATCTTGGTGTGGACCTCCTTGGGTTGATTTTGTTGGGGCTCTGTGTGCCTTCTGGATCCATATTTCTGTTTCCTTCATTTGGGAAGTTTTCACCTATTGTTTATTTCTTTAAGTAAATTTTCTGCACCCCTCTTCTCTCTCTCCTTCTTCTGGGATCCCTATAATGTGCATGTTATTATGCTTGATGGTGTTGCTGAATTTCCTGAATACATTTTCATTTTTTATTATTATTTTTTCTCTCTCCTATTTAACTCAATTGCTTTCCGTTATTCTGTCCTCCAGGTTGTTGATCTGTTCTTCTGCTTCCTGTAGTCTATTTATCCCCTCTGGTGTATTTTTGATGATTCTTTTTTTTTAAATTTCAGAGATAGAGAGCGTGCATAAGCATGAGTGGGGGGAGGGAGAGAGGGAGAAGAAGACTCCCTCTTGAGCAGAGAACCCCATGCGGGGCTTGATCCCAGGACCCTGGGATCATGACCTGAGCCAAAGGCAGATGCTTAACTGAATAAACCACCCAGGCACCCCCCCTTTTTATTTTACATTTTTCTTTTCTTTCTTTCTTTTTTTTAAAGTAATTTCTATACCCAGTAGGGGGGATCAAACTCACGACCCCGAGATCAAGAGTCATATGCTCTACCAACTGAGCCAGACAGGTGCCCTCTAGGGTATTTTAAATTTTAGTTATTGAGTTCTTCATCTCTGATTTTTTTTTTCATGTTTTCTCTTTGTTGATGATCTCACTGAGGTCCTCCACTTTTTTTTTTTTCCTGTACAGTGAGTATCTCTTTGAGCATTTCTTTAAATTATTTGTTAGGTATATTACTTATCTCCATTTCATTTAGCTCTTGCTGTGATTTTGTCCTGTTCTTTCATTTGGGACATATTCCTCTGCCTCCTCACTTTGTCTCTTTGTTTCTGTATGTTTGGAAAGTCAGATACATCTCCTGCTCTTGAAACTAGTGGCCTTATGAAGAGAGATCCTCTAGTGCCCTGCAGTGCATTGTCTCTTGTTCACCAGAACCTGGTGCTTCAAGGATGTTTCCTATGTGTGTCGCATGCGTCCTACTATTGTGGCTGCACTGCATTTGCCTTAAGTCAGATTGTCTGCAATGTCTCTCTTTGCTTATTGTGGGCAGGGTTTGGTCCCTCTGTTGTTAGTGACTTGAGTTGAATCAGATCAGGCAGTTTCCAGAGCTGCAGTAGCACCAAACTGCAGGGAACTCTTCCTCTGTTGTCCCTTGAGGAGCTTTTGTTGGTGGGTGGCACATGCAGTCACAGAACAGATGTTTGCTCCCAGCCCACTGCTGTGGCCACAGTATGACTGGTATGGGTGATTATCTTCCCCTCTCCCCGGGAAGAGAGTCACTTTGGAGTGGTCTTGGTCTCTGTTGGGGCTGCTTGCACATTGCCAGGCTTGTGGGACCACTTTGGATGGATAACTGCCAAGGGCATGTTGGGGGAGAAGATTGGCAGGAGAATGTGGGGGCGGGACATACGGTGCCTGCAGGGTCCTCATCATTCTGCTGTAGGAGGGGCCTTGCAGCTGCCTGGGAAAGCTGCATAGGCTGGGATGGAGGGGACACATCCACAGGAGAGCATGGGTTGGGATGCGCTGTTAACAAGCTAGGTGGAGAGTGTTCATGCTGTGCTGGTTCCTATGGTGTCCATGTATCTAGGCTGGGGGGTGTGAGAGGGAAATGGCACCTGCCAGCTATGTTGTTCTTGGAGAAATCTCCCAAAGATCCCTGTTCCTCCAGCACTTGCTATGAGATTAGTAAATAAATCTTCCCGTATACCTCAGGCATTTCTCAAACTGCTGCTGCTTTGCTGTATCTCAGTGGGGCTGTTTGTTGTGCTGTCTCTTCAAGGATGAGGACTCAGTTTCCTTTCACTTTCCTGTTTCTCCCAGAGCCAAACCCAGTGATTTTAAAGTTCCAGGTGTTAAGCCCTACTGATTGTAAGAACTTGAAGTTAGGCCCCTCTGTTTTTCAAAGCCAAATGTTATAGAGATTCATCTTCCAAGTGTGGGTTTCTTGTGCATGGCGTGCCTGATGTGGTGGGGTCTTCTCCCCTCCACTCTCCATGTTCTCGGAGTCCTCCCTCCCACAGTCAGGCCTGTGGGTCCGTTTGCTCCTGACTCTGTCTCCAGCACCCCCATTCTCTTTGGTGTGGCCTCTTATCTACATTTAGCTGTGTAGAATGTGTTCCGCCAGTCTTCAGGTCATTTTCTGGGTTATTTACACTGATGTGGGTGTTATCTAGGTGTATCTGTGGGATGAGGTGAGCTTAGGATCCTCATACTCTGCCTTCTTCCCTGAAGTTCTCTCACAATTTCTGTTTATTGAGCCTTAAGTTCTTCAAATTTATTAATAGGATTGTCAAAATCTTTTTATATTGTTCAAAAAAGACCATACCCAGATTTGTCATCTACCCTCACTCATAGTTAAGCAAAGAACCCTATTTATTTTAATTTTGAAAAGTATTGCATGCATCAGGAGATCAACAAATTATAGGAAAAGTCTGAAGCATAAGTTTACATGTGTCAGAATTTCATAAAAGTCTTGTGTCACAATATATTCCAGAGATTGCAATACTGTTAGTGTTTTTGCTTTTCAGGATTGATTCTAGCAATTCTAATAGAGAACAATTCAAACACAAAAACTCCAAGTTGTCATAGAGAATGACGAGGCTGATATAACCGAGGTACAGTTTCTTTATTTGATTATTTTGAATCTAGGAGCTTCTGTCTTCTGCCTAGAAGGTGAAGGAAGCTGTAAAGAGGGTGATTACTGCTAATCCGCAAAGTCATTTTCTTGAACCCATCAGAGAAGTGAAGTAACCAGATGGCCTGAAATTTAAACAAAGGTGCCTCAGACACAAGGGGTTTTCATCTACACATGGGTGCTTTCACGTGTCATTCATCAACACTCACAGGGACCGTTGGGCACAGGTGGAGGCCAGAGACAAGCCTTTCTTGGTGGCGCAGGCCTGGGAAGGTGAGCACCTGCTGCTGTGTCAAAGTAACCAAGCCCTGCCTGGACTCTTTCCCTGTGTAACAAAACTCATAGTTGCTGGGAAAGGAAAGTGACTCTTCACCCCTGAGTATAGGTGTAGATCAGATAAGGTTGGGGAAAGAAAAAGATCCCTGTCCCATGGGGAAGGAGCAGAAAACCATCCTGGAACCAGACCTTTAGAGGCTCCTACTGCTGGGAGAGGTCAGAATCACAGAGGAAGCCCCATCTCTTGGAATGTTTTCTACCAGGGGATCCATTTTCTGGTGAGGCCTCTCTTCCTGGATTGCAGCTGGCCATCTTCTCTCACGGCCTTTCCTCCGTGTGCACAGCTGGAGAGAGTACACAAGTGAGTTCTCTGATGTCTCATAAGGACAGGAACTCCTAAGAGAAGGAACTGATCAGTCACTGTGAATATGGTGGCCTCTTGTTTACACATAGTGTTTTGTATCTTTGGTTAATAAAGTCAGTTGTGGCCATGACCACAGTGGAGAAAATGGTTTCCAGACTTGCCTAACTGAGAACCAGATTGACTCCAGCAAGTAACCCTGTGAGGAGTGGAACTCACTGATGAGAAGGGTGCTTTTTTTTTTTAAGATTTTATTTATTTATTTGACAGAGAGAGACAGCGAGAGAGGGAACACAAGCAGGGGGAGTGGGGGAGGGAGAAGCAGGCTTCCTGCTGAGCAGGGAGCCTAATGGGGGGCTCAATCCCAGGACCCTGGGATTGTGACCTGAGTCAAAGGCAGACACTTAACGACTGAGCTACCCAGGTGCTCCGAGAAGGGTGCTTTGCCTGCAAATTCAGTTATTGTTAATAATGGTGCTTTTGACATGATGTGGATTTGACAGTCCGGTTACTTAAGTGGATGCTGCATTGTTTTGCATAGTTAAAGAAAGATTTTTTGAAGAGGTCTCATTTATCTTTTTTTTTTTTTTTCTTTTTCTTTTAAGTAATCTCTACTCCCAACGTGGGGCTTGAACTTAAGACCCGGAGATCAAGAGTCTCATGTTCTACAAACTGAGCCAGCCAGGTGCCCCGTGTCTCATTTATCTTAAACTTTATTGAGGTATAACTTACCATAAAATATAATTCAGTGGTTTTTAGTAAATTTATTGAGTTGTGCGACAATCACTGCAATCCAGTTTTAGAACATTTCCATCACTCTGGTAAGATCTCATGAGCCCATTTACAGTTAATCCCTGCTCTTATCCCTAGCCAACCACTATTCTACTTTATATCTCTATAGATTTTGCTTCTCTGGATATTTCATATACATAGAAGCATAGTAGTTCTTTGTGTCTGGCTTTTTTCACTTAGCATAATATTTCTGGGATTTATCTATGTTGTAGCATGATTAGTATTTCCTTCCTTTTTATTGCTTAGGATTCCATTGTATATACACATCACCACCTCATTGCTGTCTCATTGCTGCTGTGAAGTACTGAACCCAAGCTTTCCAGGGTTCCTGCCTGAATTCACAGAGCAAATGTCTTCTTTGCATCTCGGCAACCCATACTCTCAATGATTCAGCTTTCCTAGGGGCAGAGATTCTAGTTGCAATGCCAGCCCTTTCTGAGCCTCTTTGCTCAACTGTTATTGTTGAAAAATATTGGTCACAAGCAGGGATATTAAAATGGACATGAACTCAGGCAGAAATCTTTCTAATCTGTTCCTTCCCACATTCAGAATCTTATTCTCCCCAAAGCCAAATAGCAATGAAGGCCATGTTTGCACAATGGCTTTCTTCTTGTCTCTACTAATTATTACGGCATATTCATAACTCCTTCATCCTTCCATAGGAATTGTAATATTTAGGTAGTTCTCACCCTCAAAACACAATGCCAAAATTATCAGTAAGATAGAAATGCATTAGTGAAGATCAGGTCTTTGGGCAACAAACACTTTGCTATTTATGTTGCTATTGTTACAAAAAAGGTGGAACCAGCAGGAGATTGGAGATGATGTAATAGTTGGTTTATAAAATATTTGTGAAAGTTTTCCTCTGAATTAGCTTTGGAGACTGAGATCTGCTTGACTATCATGGCATGGTGGATGCCTTGTGATCAATAGAAGATCCTAGTTGTGCGAATGTGTGGAGAGAGAGAAAAGCAATGGGATCTGTCTAGTTTTGATCCCAGTGAGCTCTGACTTCTAAAAAGAGGCAAGCCCTTCTGTTCGTAATTCTAAGATTCCATGGGCGGACCAAGCTGGGCCTGTTCTACATAGGACATTTAAAAGAACCTCTGTAAAATGGTTACAAGTTAGATGGCTTTAGGGGTACCAGCCTTCTGCCTTTCAGTTCTTAGCCTGAGGTACGTTGCAGAGGGGCAGGTTCCTCTTGCGTTCTGAAGCTGGCCTATCTCTGGAAGGTACACTCCATTGTAAGTCAGGTGAAACCAGATGGCAAAACCGCCAAACCTTTTAGAGGAAAATGGTCTCAGGCACTTCTTTGGGTTGAGGATGTATGGCCGTCAGGATGAGTCTCTTCTAAAAACGCTGAGAACAAAACTAAGAGGTGCTTCAAGGGGGGACACTGCCTGGGTCTCCACCAGAATTTGCTTTTTGGAGAAGCACGGTAAGGCGCTGCGGTTACAGAGAGTTTGTCCAAAGAAGCCACAGGAATTGTCAGCACACCCAAATTTGTGCTTGGGAAGGGAGTGCACTGAGGACAGCAGGGGAGCAAGGTTTGGGGGCTGGGCCTGGTCTTGCAGTTTAGAGAGGGAGTAATGCTTCACACATGGGAGGTGCTCAGTGTTTGTACTGCTCAACTAGCAGGCTTCCTTCTGGTCCTTCCCCTGCTGGAGTCTGCCCTTCCTTATGGTCACCTTCGCCCAGGGGGTCCTCGACCTGAAGAGCTACCCCCTGCATCAGATCCAGCTCATTGTGAGGCAGAGGCTTGCTCAGCCCAGTCCTGTTAGGAACCCGCATCTCCTCGGACAGTTCTCAGAGTTGCATTTCTTTATATAGAAAAGGTAGGTTTTGTTTCTACAGCATCCATCGGGGCTCTGAAGTCCAGACAATATATAACCTGAACAGTCAGAGCTGTCTGTGTTGTACCATTTGCTTTATATTGCTAGTCCTTCCAAGGCCCCAAACTAGTGTTTCCAATGTCAGCCCCTGGCATTGTGCCTAGTCTGTACAGATTAGATAAATACCTGTCAGGAGGAAAATCACTCACTACTCCTTGCCCTTCAGTTTTTACTGGCTTCCATAGACTTGGACCTTGCTCCTTACATGGATTAATGACCTCTAATTGATTACTTTCCAAGCTTCTCGCAGAATTTGATACAGCGCTATTTCCTAAAAGTAATGGATTTTATTCAGAATGCATGGTCTTTACTAGAGAACAGGAGTAACTAGAGAACGAAGGGAAGGAAAGTGCCTTTAGTTGGCAATCAAGATCGAAAAATGTGATTTGAGAAATACCCCAAAATGGAAATCCTGATTACCAGCCTGGCAGATTCCTTAGAAATGGGACCCACGTGTTCTTGTTGGCCTTTCATCTTTTTAAATTTGAGAGAGAGAGAGTGCGCACAAGCAGGGGGAGCGGGAGCAGGGTCCCCACTGAGCAGAGCCCGATGTGGGGCTCAACCCCAGGACCCCAAGATCATGACCTGAGCTGAAGCCAGATGCTTAACTGACTAAGCCACCCAGGCATCCCCATTGGCCTTTCAAATAAGACACAAAATGAAGTAAAGAAGGTTTATTACTCTTATGGAAGTGAAAAATTAGAGCTCTGGTTTACAGGCTGAGGAGGTATGTGATTATGCACATTCATTTCCATTGTTCTACGCTGTTGCTGGCTTACGACCAACTTTTACTTCTTGTGAGCATGCCATCATTATTACTGAGGCAGGCTGCAAAGCTTGTCGTCAGACTGTTAGAGACTTGCTGGCCTCCAGTGGTTTCTATGAACAGTTTATCCATGTGAATAGTGAAGGCAGAAAAGTCTTGACAATACAAATATCAAGGTGTTGAACGATAATCCCACTGAGGGTAAAATACAGAACCAGGCAGGATAGCTAGCTTTATTTCTCATTCTGTTCATTTCTTATTCCAGATACATGCAATTTACTTGCTTTCATCAGTTTTTAAACTGTGCATGTCCAAAATTTGCAATAAATAGATGTATCATAGTATAAATGAAAGGCCACTTTTAGTTCTTGGGTTAAAAAGCAACTTCTAAAGTTTCCCAAATGTCTATCAGAATTTATCATCTATTATGTTCTCCCTGTCACTGTAGGTCAGATCAGAGTACATAGCCAGGAAATTTGAAGATTTGATTTTTTGATTTATGATTACATTTGATTTCTTATAAGGACATGCAGACTCCAGAATCCAAACAGAAAATATGCAAATATGTTATCAGCTTGTGACATACATGAATATTCAGGGTTCCACACTACTATATAATGCTGCATTTCTTGGTTTTATTTGAAACAATGCATATTTTTAGCATTTTATGGTAGGATTTTACACTCATTTACACAAATTACAAGGTTCTGCTTCAAGTCTTTAAAAAATTTTTTTAAAAATTCAGCCCATGTGCAGCACAAGAATATGCAAAACTACTTTACATTATACACACTTTTTATCAAAGGAGATACAAAATTCTGGCTTGTAGTTTTAGACAAATACAAGAAGCTTCAAACTAGACACAAAGGGTTAACAATTCTCAAATATAAGTCTGCACTTTGTGTTGTATTTCTCTGAGATGTGAATATCAAATTCCTAAGGGATTTAACTTTTTCCTTTTTGCAAAGGAAAACTGACAAATGTCCCTTAAGTCCCTCCCCATCATCTCAATCTTTTTATCCTCCTACTCTCCCTTCCCTTAGTGCTAGATGCTTGCATCATATTATGAAACCAGGGGGGCCATTTACATACACCTGTGGACCAGATCCTTTTAGCTAAACTCCACTCCTGCAAAAAATCGACGCAGCCACAAACAGATGCAAATGGTTCTGCTACATTGTTATAAATATGACTTAACACTAGGTAATCTAGTCAGCTGTGATGCTGAGTAATCAAAAGGAGTTGAAAAAGGTCCCTACTAGTGTGCTTTTTATTGGTGACAGATCAGTGGCCTTAAGAATCAAGTTGTCTGATGCTAAGAGCACTTTAAAATCTTTCTAAATATACATGTCCACTGTTTGCTTGAGGGACTTCTCTGATGCTTATGCATAGATATTCTTTTTCAGCATGTTGGAGGCAGTATTTTATACTTCTAAAGGGTAATGAAGAGGCAATAAGAAGAGTGAGGGCTTTTCCTGCCCTTTTAAAAGGTATCGTTTTCTATCACTTGTATCCACTGTTCCCTAACCATCACCCGATACCTAAATGTGTGTACATGCATATTTGAAAGAATTACCCATCTTTCACTGAGTCAATACACAGCCAACTCTTGATTATCTATAAGTGACATTTACTACTAGCAAATTTCACATTAATCATTCTTTTTTGACATAGCTCACATTCGCTGTTTTACATCCCTTGCAGACTACAGCCTCTCAAGACCAACTTCTAATGCAAGTGTCATTTGTGTTTTCTGACCCTCACTAGGAATGTGCAAGGCAACTGAGTGAGCACATTCAGTTAGGGCTTCGGGAAAGAGCCTCAAGTACAGAATGGGGGCAGCTACAACTCTGAGCATAAAGAAGGACAAATTTCAAGTTCCTCCTGAAATAGCTCTTGCAATATACTTGGTTTCATTAAGTTTGTGATTTAAATTGTGACTGCAAAACTCAAAACCTGAGGCATAGCCACTATTTTATATAGATAATGGAGAGTTGGTTGTAATTATGTTGTTTCTTTATGACTTTATTAGCCCTTTCACATAAAAAGAAACTCACAAGAAAACATATGATAAAGAGATTAAAAAAGACTACCATATGACATCTAAAAGCATTTATTTTATGCAAAAAACTTAAATATGATTGTGTGTACACAGAGTGCACACATTACCTATGCTGAACAAAGCCAAGAAACAATATACTGATGCAACAGTTGTCTTCTAAAATAAACATGAAAACTGAGCCCAGACAGGCAGACAAAAGCAAAATACTTATTTCCCAACAGCACAATGCTGAAGATTGACAGCAATCCTAAACACCTCCAACTTCCTTACAAAGCTGCCAAAGTCCAACTATTTAAAAAAATTGACTTTTTCTTTACATCAATAATAAAAATCTGGTGACAAACATTATAAAACCAAATGCTGGGCAGTCTTTACTCCTTTAAAATTCCAAATATTCCAACATAATCACAGGAGTAAAAACCATTTTAAAGTGATATGCTTTATGAAACAAACAACAATATGTACATTTATTGCAAATTATATTAAGCTAAAATGGAGGGGAAATCAAAATATGAAGTGATATGAAATCAATAATAATTTTATTTTCTCACTCTGATAAAAATCAGAAAGCAACATTTATAAAATTGCCACCACATCACTTTTCATAGCAGGGAACTGAAATCTGTACATCTCATTTTTGCAGAAAAGTAGGCAGGCAGAAGGAATTATACATAAAAGTTTCCAAAAGGAAAAACAAAGAAATATTTAATCTGATCTCTTCTAAAAAATTAATTCAGTAGACTTTTATTTATTTTTTTCTGTGTAACATGGGAATTCCTGGCTCTAAAATTGATGAATTTTCAGTGTCAGTGTAAGGACATCCTGTTACTTTCTTTAAAATAAAAACTGCAGCATGGAAATTAATGGTGTATTATGCCTTTGAACTCCAGATATGCAGGAACTGGAACCAAGTGTTAAGCAATTTGCTTAATTATTGACTTTTCGTAAGAAAAGTCTAGGGGGGAGGGTAGAATAGAGTTGCTTTTAGCTTCTCTCTCAAGAGTTTCTGCTGTACATTTCCATCAAAGGACTTGTGGTCATGTAAAAGGAAGTAATAGTTTCTTTCAGTTTTCAAGGCAGAAAGTGTGTTCTGAAGTTAACTTCATTTTCTGTTCAGGGACATTTGAATCCAAGTTTTTGCAGAAGCTGGAGCCTGCTTCTGTTTGGCTTTCATTTTCTCCCTTTGCAAATGAGTTTTCTTTTTACCTTGGGGAGGGAAGTAGAAGAAAGAAAAGTTAGAAAAGATGTAAACACACCATACCAGAATTATTTCATTTCTATAGTTATTATCTAAAAATCTCAAAATTATTTTCCCATTTTTCACCTGAGACCTTGTTTTAAGGAATCTTTCTCTAAACTATATAAACACACACAGACAAAAAAAGAAATACAAATCTTGGGCCCCAAATAGAACTTGTAACTCAGAAACTCCGGGAACCAGTTATCTGTGTTTTAACAAGCCCTCCATGTGATTTTTTTTTTTTTTTAAAGATTTTATTTATTTATTTGAGAGAGAGAGAGAGAGCACATGAGAGGGGGAGGGCCAGAGGGAGAAGCAGACTCCCCGCTGAGCAGGGAGCCCGATGCGGGACTCGATCCTGGGACTCCAGGATCATGACCTGAGCCGAAGGCAGTCGCTTAACCAACTGAGCCACCCAGGCGCCCCCTCCATGTGATTTTGAAGCATATACAAGTTTGCAAGCCAGTGGCCTGGACCAAGTCATAATGCATAGTTTCTTCTACAAATAAAAAGGTATTGGAAAAAAAGAATAATGGAGGGAGTATACAAGTTATATTAATTGTATTTTCTGAAAATTATCAAGGACACTACTACCAATCCATTGATGTTAGTATGATGGTAATGTTATAAGTTCATAACTTCTATAAGCCATATTTGAGACTTAGACATAAATATTTTCTCTTTTTGCTTAATGTAATATACATCACTGTTTTTAAACTATTATTCATTATATACTCACTCTTCAAGTATGGAAATGGCTATAAGATATTGATACAATTTATAAAAAATTGAAATAACATGTCTACCTTGAACATAAAAAAAAAAAACAAACCAATGAAGAAGTTTTTATTTTCAACCATTAGGTGCTGCTACCCAATGGCAGATTTGCTTACAATAATAAAACAATAAAAGCTACTCACTTGAAATAACTGTAATTTGTCATTAGTATTACTTCAAAATAGTATTACAAAAAAAAGTTACTGGGCATTTATTTATAAGCAGCAAAAGAAGTTCTGGCTTCCAAACTGGGTAAACACATACATCTTATTTTTTTTTTTTCAAATATTTTATTTTATTTGAGATAGAGCATGGGGGGGTGATAGCGGCAGGCAGAAGGAGAAGCAGACTCCCTGTTGAGCATGGAGACTGATGTGGGGCTTGATCCCAGGACCCTGGGACCATGACCTGAGGCAAAGTCAGACACTCAACCAACAGCCACCCAGGGGCCCCAAACACCTACATTTTAGTATCCAAAAAAAAAACCAAACCCAAAAAACAAAAAAAACCAAGGAGAAAAATTTAGCTTAATTCTGTTAAAGAGGTTAGAGGAATCAAATCCCCACTGGTCCCATTTCCCTAGTAAAGAGAGAGAGTCTGATTTTTGGAAGCATGAGCATGGGGGATATGGTCTCTCTTCTCTCACCTAACTCCTCTTTGGGAGGAGGAAGAACCCATCTAATTTAAATAGGTGAGGGGCGAGGGGTGGGAGGAACTAAGCATGCTGGGCTTGTCCTCTCCTGGATTTGTTTTCTTTTGCCTCCAAAAGGGCATTCAGGTCAGCCTGTGGTGGTTCAATTTAGAGGCAAGGCATTAGTAGCCACCTGGCCTGTCAATTTCCACATCTTTCATCAGCCATATCAGTATTAAAACTGGGTCTCCTTCGCAACAATTCCAAACTTGGGAGAAAGATAAGGGAGTTGTTTACTTGTATTCCACTACATGTACATTTTATTAAGATGACAATGCTTAGGGCGCCTGGGTGGCTCAGTTGGTTAAACGACTGCCTTCGGCTCAGGTCATGATCCTGGAGTCCTGGGATCGAGTCCCACATCGGGCTCCCTGCTCAGCAGGGAGTCTGCTTCTCCCTCTGACCCTCCCCCCTCTCATGCTCTATCTCATTCTCTCTCTCAAATAAATAAATAAAATCTTTAAAAAAAAAAAAAGATGACAATGCTTAAAAAACAAGCTAAGTGATTAAGATTCTTACGGAGACTTAATTTGTTATAATATATAAAAAAGATTTAATAATGTGATATCGAAGAATCCCCTAGAAGCTGCCTGCTTCAACTTCAGGAAGCTTCCCTATACCAGCTCTGAGTCCTCAGTATCTTCCTGGCTGCTCTCACAGACTTTTAAATGATCCAGATCACTGGAAGAATTTCATGGACTTGATTCCACGTCCCAAAGTGAACTGTCATCACATCCAAGCACCTGGTTTCTAAGAAATGTCATACTATTTTGATAAAAATTCACCTGTTACTGAAAAAGTATTCATATCAAAGTAATACATGGTTGCATAATACATGAGGATACATACTTAGGGATTACTATGATTTTAAGATGTGAACCCAGGCAGTGACAGGAAACTTTCTCAATATACAAATGAGTACAGGAAGTAGGAAATTCTTTGCTTAAAAAAAAAAAAAATTCCAAGATTCTTGAACACTTCCACACTAAGCATGCTAAGCAAAACATATTCATCCAAAGATGGGAAAACTATAGTCTGTTTTCCTATAGGTAATTTCTTTATATTTAGTTTCCCCAGAAGTCCCAAATTTAAGGACTGTTTCTCCCCTGGTGTTTCCTGGTAGTCTCTTCCTTGTGGAAGCATTTAGCCTTAAAAGTGTAAGCAAAACATACCGAAGAATCAGCAGACCTATAAAAATACATTTTCAATGCAAAATGTTTGGAATTGTTTGCCATCTCAAAAACACAAAGGAAAAACAAGTAAACTAAATAATTGAAATGATGATCTACCCTTTACCCAAAACTCAGAAAGTCAACATTAATTGTCCAGTTGTCAGATACTGTTTCCTGACCATAATACACAAATGGCTAATTATTATAAATGTATAGGGTAAATTCCAGGAATTTTCTCAAAAGAAGTAACAATTTCAAATATAGCCCAAAATACAGACAGGAACATTTACTGGAATGAACGTGCGCGCGTGCACGCACGCACACATACACACAAATAGCTGAGGGAGTAATACATTTACTGGAAAAATCCAAGGGGATCTAAAAATTTTATAGTTAAGTTTACAAGTTAAAATGCTCAGCATCAACTCTCAGATTAAGAAGTAAAATCTAGGGGCGCCTGGGTGGCTCAGTTGTTAAGGGTCTGCCTTTGGCTCGGGTCATGATTCCAGGGTCCTGGGATCAAGCCCTGCATCAGGCTCCGCAGGAAGCCTGCTTCTCCCTTTCCCACTCCCCCTGCTGTGTTCCTGCTCTCACTGTGTCTCTCTCTGTCAAATAAATAAAATCTTAAAAAAAAAAAGGTAAAATCTATGCCAGTAAATTTTTGTACATATTATCTATGTTTTGGATAAAGTATCCATCCTTGAATTAGTAAATAAATTCTACAAGCAGGAATCATACTAAAAATTATTATTTACCTAATGCTCTCAGTAAGAGGACCTGGTAAGAGGAATTCTAGAGGGTTAGGACCTGCCACACATTGTAAGTGCTGATTGTAGCATTAGAATAGCTCTAGAGGCTACCATTTATCAAGAGTCCTACCTAATAGTGCTGAAGGATTAAACAAGGTAGCAGAGACTGTGGTTGGCATATACTAGGGTCCCCAAAATGGTTTTCATTAATAAAATATAATCACACAATGATCACAATACAAATATCAAACAGTAAGATTGGGCGAGTTTTCTAGAGATGGTACTAGCACAAGGTGTAGACTGGCGATCAAATGGCATACATGAAGTAAAGAAGATTAGGGTAATGTCATGGGGAGAGGGTCTTTTCGGATTTGGAAACCTGGGACCAGAGCAGGAACGGATCATCTGGCAAGTGAGAAATTAAGCAAGTGAAAGGCATGAAGAATAATGCAAGGTTAAGGAAGAGACTGAAGTGGCATCTGAAGTTAGAGAGCAGGGCCATAGAGAAGCACTAGGGTACTTAATTATCAAAGTCTTGCATTCCAGCTTCAAGTCCAGGGGCCAACTACTTTAGTGCAGCTATTCAGATCTCACTCCACAATGCAAGGCCTCTAGGCGAGGCTTTGGAGGCTCTGAGTCTCCAGGGCAATAAGCAAGCTGACCATCACCCTGGGGTCATCCTTCTCACAGATTTAGTGTTTGATGGCTCTCATGTTTGGCAATCCTATTTCTTCTTTTAGTAATTAGCTGGTTGAAATTTTAATGACAACCTTAACAGGATGATTCAAGGTGTTGGATTAGCTCTATATTGAGAACTGTAATCATGTGGCTTTAATCTCTATATGATCCTCACCAGGTCTCAGGAAAATATAGGTGGGATATCAAATCAATCACAGGTAATACTTGTAGTTAATGGAAGTATGCTTATTTTTATTTATTTTTAAGTAAACTCTATGCCCAACATGGGGCTTGAACTCACGACCCCGAGATCAAGAGTGGCATGCTCTACCAACTGAGCCAGCCAGGTGCCCCAATGAGAAGTAGGTTTAGAATCTTGTAGGAAGGTGGAAGCTACAGTCCCACTATGAAATAAAAATAAAGCCGGTAACTTCAGGATTTTGACCATTTAACATTTCTCCTTAAGTTGAAATAGTTAAAATATCAGCCAAATCACAAATAAGGAACTTTTGGTGTGTCTATTACATCGTTTGGTAGTAACTACACATTATCTTTTACATCATTACACAGTATCTTTTACATCTTAAGAGGAAAAACAAATAGAGTTCTGAATGTTCACAGTTTAAAAATGTTTCAGGGGCGCCTGGGTGGCTCAGACGGTTAAGCGTCTGCCTTTGGCTCGGGTCATGATCTCAGGGTCCTGGGATCGAGCCCCGCATCGGGCTCCCTGCTCAGTGGGGAGCCTGCTTCTCCCTCTGTCTTTACCTGCTGCTTCCTCTGCTTGTGCTCTCTCTCTGTCAAAAATAAATTAAAAAAATTAAAAAAAAAAAAAGTTTCAAAATACTGCATAAATTACAGGAGGAAACACCACACTGAGGTGCTTACTAAAGGACTCTCCTGGATTCCAAGTCTTGCTCTGCGTGGCACTGGCCAGGTGCCTGGAGACAGTCTGTTCAGGTCTCCTGACCTCTAACATAGGGTTGTACTTAATTCATGTTGACTTTTGGCAAGACAAATATATGTTTAACAACCTTTCCCTATTATTACTATTATTTCTATTAATAAATATGCCAAGCCACCCCAAATATCTTCCGCACATTATTCTACCTAATTTTCATCAGTCTGACAATGTTCTTGGCATGAGGTGCTTCGTTTACTTCAAGTGTGCCACCTTCAAGAATCTCTGATCTATTGCTTGGTTTATTCCTCTCTGACGATAACATGCAGGGGCTTTTGTTTGCATGTACTGTGAAAGAGGTTAAAAAGAGGACTATAGTTGGTCTGTTTGGCTTAACCTGTGGTTATTTTTAAAAAAAAAATTTTTTTTTTTTAAGATTTTATTTATTTATTTGACAGAGAGAGACACAGCGAGAGAGGGAACACAAGCAGGGGGAGCGGGAGAGGGAGAAGCAGGCTCCCCGCTGAGCAGGGAGCCCGATGCGGGGCTCGATCCCAGGACTCTGGGATCATGACCTGAGCCGAAGGCAGACGCTTAACGACTGAGCCACCCAGGCACCCCTTAACCTGTGGTTATTTTAAACAGGTGTTTCTTTGTTGTTGTTTTTTTTAGATTTTATTTTTATTGGTTTTTTTTTTTAAGATTTTATTTTTATTTGAGAGACAGAGAGAAAGAAAAAGGCAGAGGGAAAGGGGGAAGCAGACTCCCCACTGAGCAGGGAGACCCATGAGGGCTCGATCCAGGGTCAGATGCTTAACCGGCTGAGCCACCCAGGTGCCCCAACCTGTGGTTATTTTAAATAAAATAGCTTTAGGGGCGCCTGGCTGGCTCAGTTGGAAGAGCATGCGACTCTTGATCTCAGGGTCTTGAGTTCGAGCCCCACAATGGCTGCAGAGATTACTTAAATAAACTTAAAAATAACTAACTAAATAAACTAGCTTTTTACATAAGACTTATAAAAATCAACAATGCAAATGTACTCCATTATGGAAACTATTACACATACGAACTATATATTTAAGATATACAAGAAAATAAAAAATACAAGTATTTTCAAAGTCTCTGTTATACCAGTTTTGTGCGCATGTGTAGTGCCTTAGAATTAAGACTTAATTTTAGGGGTGCCTGGGTGGCTCAGTTGTTAAGCGTCTGCCTTCGGCTCAGGTCATGATCCCAGGGTCCTGGGATCGAGCCCCGCATCGGGCTCCTGCTCAGCGGGAAGCCTGCTCCTCCCTCTCCTGCTCCCCCTGCTTGTGTTCCCTCTCTCGCTGTCTCTCTGTCAAATAAATAAATATTAAAGAAAAAAAAAAAGACTAATTTTACCTTAAAATACAATATAGCATGGCAGTTACAAACTCTGGAGGGACACTGCTTGGGTTTAATCCTGGCCCCACTATATAAGCAGAGACCAAAAGCTACATGGGGCCCCTATACCTGGGTTTCCTCCTCTTTGTAAGCTGGGAATAATGGTAGAACTTACCACAAAGAGGTGTTTTGAGGATTTAATAGGTTAACAAAGAGCTTAAAATTGAGCCTGGCTCATAATCAGTACTATATTAGTATTAGAGATCATTATTCCTATGTAGCATTTTTTTTGTTGTAGTAAAATTTGTATGACCTAACATTTACCATTTTAACCATTTTTAAGTACATGGTAGCATTAAGTACATTCACAATGTTGTACAATCAAGGCCATTCATTTCTAGAATGTTTTCATCTTCCCCAAATGAAACTCTGTACACCCACTAAACACTAAAGCCTACTCCCTCTTCGTCCTGGTAACCACCATTCCACTTTCAGTCTATACGAATGTAATGGCTCTAGGTGCCTCATCTAAATGGAATCATACGGTATTTGTCCTTTGGGGTATGGCTCATTTCACTTAGCATAATGTCCTTAAGGTCCATCCATGTTGTAGCATGTGTCGGAATTTCATTCTGTTTTATGTAGTAATTACCAAAAAAGTCCTATACTTTTACTGTTATCAACTAATGCGAAAGTTTTCTGGTTTCTTCTGGAGTTGACAAGCTAGGGAAATAAACTCTTGGAGGGCAAGAACCTTTTTACTTTGGATACATTTGTATTGCCAACACCCAGCATGATGCCTAGCACTCTTTATCAGTTGAGTATTCGTTAAAAGAACGAACGACAAGTACTAGGAGCAATACCGGTGTGCCTACAAGGCATTCAGTTCTATGCAAGAGGGGATCATGAGCAGTAGTCTGTGGAGTAAGTGAGCTTTCACTCAACAGTTCCTCAGGATTCCAAGCTTAAGTCATAATGCCAGAATGTAAAGGCAGAGTTGTATATTAGGTTTCAGGAAAAGATAAAAGGAAGCTTGGGAGAAAGTTTCAGAATGTACTTCTATATTTTGTTAAATTAGTAGCAGACAGTTCAATCACAAGTTTCTGAAACATGTGTGCAAAATATTTGATCTATTCTACACAGTTAACACAGTACAGAGTTGTCAAGAACATCTAATTTAACCACCTAGCTTCACTGAGAATATAAAACCATCACAGAACTCTGTTTTGGCTAACACACTGCCCCCCTGTGACCTAACAGCCGGCATACTTGAGACTTCTAAGGTGTTTTTCACTCAAGACATTTTTAGATTTTCAAGAAGGCTCAATGCTATTCTTAACCAGTCTCTGGCACCGAAGCCGCTTCTGTTGGTTTGATGATGTTGGGGCACATGGTGCAGCAAAAGCAGAGCAGGGGGCTTTACCAGGCGCTAATCAGAGACAAGGTCTGGTGGCTCAAGTGGCCTGTGTGTGATGATCAGTACTAATGGAACACCTAGAATAGAATTTTAGAAACCCTTCAGAAAATTCTGGCCATCTCGAAGGAAAGTGTTCAACTTTTGTGTAACTGAAAAGTGTATTAAGGGGTAGAGACTCTAGAATTCAAAACAATGGCTACAACAATGACTGAGCATTTATTCTGTGAAAGGCACTTGGTTAAGTGCTTTATATTTATTGATCCATTTAATTCTTAGGACAGTCCTTTGAAGAAGGTATTATTATGCTGTCTTACCGAAGACAAAGAGGGGGCTGAGGTTAAATATGATCCAGATCTAGATCTGAGGAGAAAAATAATGAATTTGCCCCCAATAGCTTTCATTATTACACTTACTACACATAAAACTAGAAGTGAGTAGGAGAAACACCCATTACTTAGATCAGGTTTGGGCCTGAATCTGCTCCCATGAGATGTCGTAAAAGGTAGCTTGAGACACTTAAAATATAAGAAGATTTAACATGAATGGTAATTTTAAAAATGTACTTGTTAACACAAGGCAACACTATACTTTATAAAAATACTGAAGCACGATGGTAGGATCATCCTGAGATGATCAAAACCGTCTCTTTCCTACAAGGAATTCAGATGCTTACAGTCTAATTCAAGGGGAGATGAGTTAGGTACAGACATACAAAGAAAAAAGAAGGGGGTAGGGCTAAATTCTAACTGTAGGCCAGGTCTCAAAGGAGCCAACTTCTAGATCTCCAGCTGGAACACCACCACTACAGGGTAGAGAAGCTGAAGTCCCAGCCCAAGAATGATCAAAGACGAGCAGCTTTGAGGTGGTTTCACTGGAGAGTGGGGGGAAGAGGTAAGTTGTTGACTTATATTAAAATTAACTAACAGGAGGAATTCAAGAGCAGGATATACCTGTTTGTGTGTCATGACTTGAGACACCCTGCCCCTTTTAAAGATTTTATTTATTTACTGACAGAGAGCAAGAGCGCACAAGCAGGGGGAGCAGCAGAGGGAGAGGGAGAAGCAGACTCCCCACTGAGCAGGGAGCCCGATGCGGGGCTCGATCCCAGGATCCTGGGATCATGACCTGAGCCGAAGGCAGATTCTTAACTGACTGAGCCACCCAGGCGCCCCATTCTGAGACCTTTTTACCCAAAAGGTAACCCTTTAAATTAAGTAAAGCCCATGTAACCATGTGAAGGATACCAAGCAAAATTTAATACTGTCCTTGCTAGTAAGCAGAAATACAAAACATGATATCCTAATTAAAAATTAACCAAAAGAAACAAGATCACTCTTCAAATTGGCGTCCTGGAGGTTATGAGATCAAAACAAACGCCATTATAACCTACTCATGAAAACCAAGGGCAGTTTTCAGTCCCAAATGCCTAGGTGTTTGGGGGTGACTGGCACATACTAAGAATAAAACAAAATGTCTAAGTTCACAGTCCAGAAAGAAAGGTGTCCATTACCTTTGTAAGTCAATCTGTCTTTCTGCTGGTGCTGCCTTTTTGGCTCCATCTTGCAGTTTGGGCGCTTTGGCGTTACCTGCTTCCAGACCCCCAGGGCTTTCCTGACTGACCGCAGCTCTCTTTCTTCCCTTGCCCAGAGGTTTGTTTATGTCATCAGTTTTGGTTGCATTGCCCTGAGATTCAGACTTGGGTCGGCGCCCTCTCCTGGGTTTTGAAGGGGCAGGTGGTCCTGATTCGTCTACTTTCTCATCTGTTTTTTGTTGGATGTTCTCTGCACCAGCTGCTGCTACACTTCTTTTCTTTCCTCGGTCACTGCTGATGTTGCCCTGGGTAGTCTGATCAGAATTGATCTCCTAAAAGAGCACAAAACAATTCTATAAACATAAATTCCTTATATATCAATGATCTGTACTGGAAAGAAGCATTTTGAAAGTATTTTCGAGGAGCTGGAATTCCAAGTCTTCTAATGAACTCCTTGAGGGTAAGGACCTGAGAGCAGGGCCTGCCATGGGGCTTGGCATATATAATCTGCCATAAATGCTTATTAAAATGCACAGGTGGTATAGAGAAAATCTACTCAGTTTTGCTTTCACACTCATTCAAAATGAAAAGGTCCTTTTAATCGATGGTATGCTCTAAATTTATCACTTTTTAAAAAAGGGGAGCATGCTTGCATAATTGAATATGCTCTTTATCTATGATGCTCCTTTGACTATAATAATTTCTGTAATTCTATGACATAAGGTTCTTCAATTTCTCACTCCCTTCATACATTCTAATTTTTGTCACTTTTTGCTGCAATCATTAACCGTCTACTTCTTTTCTGAACATTTTTTTCTTTTAGTTTACCAAATATATGTGTTAAGTCATCTAAAATGTTCAAATAAAATCCCATTTTAATATGCCATATAATGGACTTTAATAGTTTTTAGAGTCGAAAGTGACCTTATACAGAGGATATTTAGGAGTCATAATTTTAGCTGATAAAATTCAAATTGATTAAAGGAAGACAAAGGAGCACTATCATTGTCCAAAAAATCAGTTAATCTTTTCAATTAACTAATTTTCATTTCCCCCAGAAAACCTTTTCAGAATGACTGGGTAAAAAATATTTATAAATCTTTCATGATTCAAGAAAATTTACTTAAATGAAAACTCATGAAAATAGTAATTTAAGTGAAAAAATTCACAAATCAGTGTTCCACCTTGCTGGGTAGCAATGTCAAGTGTTCCACTTTTTCAAGGAAGCAATATGGAAATATCTAAAATCTGCAATACATTTTACTCTTTGACTCAGCAATCCCACTACTAGAAAGTAAGCCCATAGAAATAAAAAATCACCAGTAAATGTTTGATGCACATTTAATTTTTAATGCAACATTGTTTGTAGTGGCAAAAAAGGGGAAGGGAAATATTTATGTATATACACAGGTGAAAAAATGTAAGACAAGAAAAAAATTAATACAGATTACTTTTTTTTTTAAGGTTTTATTTATTTGACAGAGAGAGACACAGCAAGAGCAGGAACATAAGCAGGGGGAGTGGGAGAGGGAGAAGCAGGCTTCCCGCTGAGCAGGGAGCCCGATGCGGGGCTCGATCCCAGGACCCTGGGATCACGACCTGAGTCAAAGGCAGACGCTTAACGACTGAGCCACTCAGGCGCCCCGATACAGATTACTTTTTAAAAGGAACAAAGGCTGCAATAAAAATCATGCACATGACTGTATTTACACACTTATGAATATTATGTACATGTGCATATGTTTAAAGAACTCATTAAAAGACAAATGAGGGGCGCCTGGGTGGCTCAGTCGTTAAGCGTCTGCCTTCGGCTCAGGTCATGATCCCAGGGTCCTGGGATCGAGCCCCGCATCGGGCTCCCTGCTCCGTGGGAAGCCTGCTTCTCCCTCTCCCAGTCCCCCCTGCTTGTGTTCCCCCTCTCGCTGTGTCTCTCTCTGTCAAATAAATAAATAAAATCTTAAAAAAAAAAAAAAAGACAAATGAAAGAGGAAACCCATTAGTCAGCCACAGGTATGAAGAAAAAGAAGACTCCTTCAGGCCAACACTGGTAACATTGCCTGCCTGAATCCATGGGATATGTCTTGCTTCTTTTAACCACCTCCCTTACTCATCCTTCATATTACAGTTTGATTTCCCTCACAGAGTAAATAAGAGGAGAGAATGTCCTGATTTTTTTTTTTTTAAGAGATGGGGAGGGGCAGTAGAAAAGGGAGAGAGAGAATCTTAAGCAGGTTCCACACCCAGCACAGAGCCTGATGTGGGGCTCAACAGCACAACCCCAAGATCTTGACCTGTGCTGAAATCAAGCTGGACACTTAACTGACTGAGCCACTCAGGCGCCCCAAGAATGTCCTGATTTGTAAACACCCATATCTGATTTGCTGGATAATTTTTATACACATAATAAACTGGTTTATGCATTAATCTCTTCGAAAAATTGGTTAGCAAGAAATATTCTCTTCGATCTTTATCTTCTTTTAGTATACCAACAAGATAGTTTTTTGAGCCTAGCAGACTTTGGAAAGAAATGACAACTTATGGGAGACCTGACTGGGAAGTGATTAAGTTTTGTCAAAATACAACCCCTGTGTGTTCAAGGCTATAGCGAATTTGTTAAAACATTCTTTGGAGGGGCGCCTGGGTGGCTCAGTCAGTTAAGCGTCTGCCTTTGGCTCAGGTCATGATCCCACGGTCCCGGCTCATTGGGGAGCCTGCTTCTCCCTCTGCCCCTCACCCTGCTCGTGCTTGCTCTTTCTCTCAAATAAATGAACGGAATCTTTAAGGAAAAAAAAAAAAAACGAAACATTCTTAAAAAAAATTCTTTGGAAGTGTGAAAAAGTTAAAATAAGGGTTTGGAACACTATTATAGATTAATCGTAAAGTAACATTTTGGCTTCTCAAAAATTACAATTTAAATATCACATTTATCTTTTCTATTATTAAAGTATAATTGACATATAACATCAATTTATATCTTACATAGAATTTTATATCACAGGCTAGAAAAGTTATAGATAGTTGTTTGTGCCAGAAAAAACTTTTTATCCCTGTACCACCTCTTCCTACACATTTAAGTACGTTTAAATGAATGTCTGTGGCAATATGCATTTTTGTATGTAAATTTGTTTACATCAAAACTGTTTAATTCTATACAAGAACCCCACAATATTCAAGTCTATTGTTTTCCGAATTTCAAGAGTTTTGACAGTGAGAGGCTCCCTGCTATCTGAATCTACTGACATACTGAACTTCAGATAACAAATAGCAAGAGGCTGAATAGTAAGAGACTGATCTAAAAATGTATCATCATCTATTCAGTTTGAATTCAGATAATGAGTTTGCATAGTTCAGCTATTGTGGAATAACTGTACAGTCTTGTATTTTATGTATCCGAGGGCGATTCCTAAAACATTTGATGAATACTATAAATATATGGTGGGCAATAAAAAGATAAATATGTTGAGAATATGATTCTGTAGGAAAAGAAGTAATAGTTATTTCCATACCATTGCTACTGAGTAAGTTACCGGTCTCATTCTATAGTTTAATGAAGCTCAGGGACACACAGCCAATGAGTGGCAGAGCCAGGATTCAGACTCAGGTCTGATTCTTACCAATGTTTCTCTCCTGCCACAAAATTGTTAAAATTGGGTGCCATAATTATAAGGTCAACAATAAAGAATGTAGCCGTTAAACAGAAACTCAAATACATTTTAAAAGGTTAACTCATAAATTTAACTTTTAAAAAATATAACCAAAAAAACAGTGTATATATCTCTTATAGGAGTCAATAAATTTGAAAGTAAGATCTCAAAAACTCTCAATTCCTAGTCTTTCAAGTTTTGGGAGTAGTAGTGTGGGAGAAGGACACTACTATAGGAGGCTACATCAACTCTTGAAATGGGTGGATGTAGGCAGTGGAAGCATGGTAAGTATAGTGAGAGGTGGTACACACAAATGTAGAATATGTAGTATATATTAACTTGTCAAGTGGGGGTTTCTTAACATCTACCATGAAACTGTAATAATCTCTGGGAGAATTCCATTTGTTAAATTTTAAAAATTTACCTTATTCTTTACCGGGTCAATATTCTTTACAGGTGTGACAGAAATAATCCTCACAGGGTTCTCTTCATTTTCACTAACTCCAGTTTCTACTGCCTCTGAACCCTGTTCCCTGTTGAAGAAAAATAAACCGAAGCTTCTTTATTTCACCACATGGACAGATAGCCTACCCTTTCACTAACCAAT
Organism: Phoca vitulina; assembly: GCF_004348235.1. NCBI lineage: Eukaryota > Metazoa > Chordata > Mammalia > Carnivora > Phocidae > Phoca > Phoca vitulina. The sequence continues at coordinate 28,033,448 of NW_022589706.1, forward strand.
AAGGAAACAGAAGCTTAGGCTAGTTTCGAAGCCCAGCCAATTGAAGCAACATTAGCAAGATTCAGATCTTCTGTGGTTATAAGACCACTGCTGTATTATATCATGTTACTGATTCCCTTTAACCTTACTAATGTAAGACACAAATGACTGCCTAAAACTGCCAGACAGAAAGATTAGCTGTCTAGAAACAAAATCATACAACTATTTTAAGACTTTCTCTTAGGGGTAGGAAACCCTAAAACAAAGTAAAAATACAGTGATAGATGTATTATAGATAGTGTATAGTACAGTTGTCTCTAGTCTATGTGTGTGTGTGTGTGGGGGGGTTTTTTTAAGATTTTATTTTTAAGTAATCTCTACGCCCAACATGGGGCTCGAACTCAAAACCCCGAGGATCAAGAGTCGCATGCTCCTCTGACTGAGCCAGCCAGGTGCCCCTCCAGTCTGTGTTCTTAATGCTCTGCAAGGGAGGGGGCTGGAAGAAGAGGCCACAGGGGAGATGTTTGAGACTCACCATTTCTGTAAACCACAGATATTCCATGTTAATTTATTTTATATTTTGGAGTTCTACTGCTAACAATGTGTTTAAAACAACACAAATTGAGTTTATACTTAAAATTTCATGAGTAAGAATAAAATCTTTAAAAGCGTCAAATTCTAGTGTTGATAAGAGTAGGGTTAGGTGGAAATTTTTATGCAGTGGCTAACATGGTAAAGACATGTTAAAATAAACATGGAATATTCTTATAAGTAGAAATGTTCATCTTAACTCATGCTATATTAATTTGAGTTAAACATTAAAAAGCACATAAATTCAATTTAAGAGTTCTATATTCATAGTTTTCCTAAGTGTTCATTTTTCTTATATAAACATTTCCATGAAAATTAGTTATAATATATTAGATATTCTTAAATTTGGGGCGCCTGGGTGGCTCAGTCGGTTAAGCATCTGCCTTCGGCTCAGGTCATGATTCTGGGGATCGAGTCCCACATTGGGTTCCCTGCTCAGTGTGGAGTCTGCTTCTTCCTCTACCCTTCCCCCCTTGAGATCTCTCTCTCACACTTGTCTCTCTCTCTCTCTCTCAAATAAAATCTTAAGAAAAAAAAAAAAAAACTCTTAAATTTGTTCCATTTACTTTTTTACATACTTAGAATGTTATATGGGTTCAAAATATAATTGTGCACTCTTAATTTCCATCATTAATTTTACTAAAACTCAGTGCTATTATTTTATGCCAAAATGTTTCCTAAAGTCTATGTTTGTGATCTAGTGCTTTAGGTAAAAATTAAAAGATGAACCAAGTAGTGAGTGATAGTAACAAAAACAAATGTAGAAAAAAAATTGCCTTGATCGATTTCCAGTTGAAGGGTTCAGCTCTGAATTTACATTAATATTGCTTCCAGTCTCAGCTCCAGTGCTTCTAACATACGGTTTCCTTCCCGTTGCTGATAAAGGCTTGTTTACTGCACCTAGTACTCCAGCAGGTTTTGGCTAAAAATTACATATGCATATTATTTTATACCTTACTGTAAGGAATTCACATAAATTTAGACACATGTAAAAGATACTGTTTAGCCTAAGCCAAGGAATTGTTACTTTAGAAAGTTAAATTCTAAACTTATTAGAAATGATAATTTTGCAAAATTGGGTTTGCCTGAATACAATTACAAGTCACAAGTTATTACCTCTACTTAAAAATAACTAGGCAGTATTTATTTCTTATTGGTCAATCAAAATAAAAAGTGCCCCTGAAACACACAGCAAAAATACATAAGATATAATAAAATGTCTTATAAACTATTAAATGTATATAATAGTTTAGACACTGTTTTTATCAAAAATTAAATTTCTTTTGCTCTTTCAGAAGGTGTCATGTTACTTTTACGGAATATAAATTATCTAGCTCATTAATACTTTATTTCTTTTTTAAAATCTTCATATCTAAATTTATTATACCATTTTTCAAGAAAATCTGCTTTGTGTATTATGAGTAACGTGAAGCCTACTAGTACTGATGAGAACACATGGTCGTAATTCAAGAGTTGCTTATGGTAGAAAAAAGCGTGAGTGAACAAATGCTTTAGATGCTACAATCCACAATATGGTCCTTAAGAATCAGGAACTATAAAATCCATGGGGCTTTTAAAAGTTATTTCTAAGTACATCAGAAGTAATGTACACATGAGATAAAGATTTCCAAATTATCTAGTACACAATACCTTTCCTGTTAACAGAAGTACTCTAGTCTCTTCTGAAATGTAACTTTTGTCATTACAGAAATCCTACAAAACAAACAAACAAACAAACAAGTGAACATGTGTATTTTTATTGTCCAAATAAGACTTTTCAGGCACTGTGCCTTATGATAACAATTACATTTGGGCCAGGATACATATTAATTCCTCAAATAAAGCATATTTAATGAACCATGTCATTAAGTCTAGCTTTAACTCAATGGCACATAAGACTTGGCAAATATCAGAGTTCAATTACTTAAATCACATTTTAAATAAAACACATTCCTATTTTTTTCATATAATTCAGGGCAAATAGTCTCCAGATTATTCTCCACTCTACTGTAAAATTTACTTCATCTGGGATCCCAAAGCATCCAAAATGGTACAGTACATTTATTAAGCACTTAATATTCACTAAAATAACTTCACCCTTGATCTCAAGAAAATTACCCTCATTGAAAAAAAAAATTGTCAGTTTAATTAAAAATATTGTTTTTAGAACCATAAGAAGACTGTCCAAATCAAATTTACATTTGGCATGTAAATACACTGCCAAAATATAATTAAGTGAATTATAATGTTCTTTGGCAGCAGTGATGTTTACTAGTTAATAAATGAATTAAACCTAATGTGGACACTGATGGTACTTTCTTGAAAGTTTTATCTATATGAAACTTAAGAATCCTTTGATGCTTCTGTTAAATATCCGGGAATAGCACACATATAAAATAAACCACAATGGTGTCACATAACTAAAGTGATTCACTATGACCAAGAAGTTTTATTAATTTTTTAAGTGATCTCACTTATGTTCTTCTATAAAATACTCTAAGGGAGGGTATTACCCTGAATATTCTGAAGCATATCTTAAGGTTTGAAAATGTATAAAAACTTTTAAATGATGTATTTTTTCCAATTAAAAATACTTAGGACTCTGGGGGCACCTGGCTGGCTCAGTTGGTAGAGCATGTGATTCTTGACCCCAGAGTCCTGAGTTCAAGCCCCACATTGGGTGTGGAGCCTATTTAATTAAAAAAAAAAAAAAAAATTAGGATTCTGTTTTTGAAACAAAGCACAGGAAGGTTAAACTTCCAAATACTTCCTTAAAGCAGTAAATAAGTAGAAAACTTTTTTCTAAAAAAAGTTTTTAAATTCTGATTAGTTGGAAAAACAAAGAGCTTTAGTTAGCTGGAAAATTTACTTAGATGGAAAACTTAATTTGCTGATAGCACAACAAATGATGTATTATTACTACCATTTACTGAATGCTTATTATGTGACAAACTCTTATAAAATTATAGACAAGTATTAATAATTGCTCATAGGTATTATCACCTGCATTTTAGAGAGACAGAAATTGAGGCTTAGAAGAGTTAACTTGCCTGAAGTCCCTGAACTTAGAAGCTGCTTAGAATACATCATTCGCCGAGACCCAATTCTGTTAATTCTAACATTTTATTTCATTTATATTTATATTTCCACTGTACCAAACATTTTATTTCTTGCCTGATAAAATACAGTGTTTTAATAAAGTGAGATTTAAGCAATTTAAGAAATCTGAAAACTCCTCTTAAATACTAGAAATATCCAGAAGGAATAGCTCACGCAAGAATATCACCATAAAGCTTGATTTGCATTCTCCTACTCTGTAAGGTGAGAATGATATTTGTTCAGGGCTTTGGAAGACAATCTCCCATTCCTTGATATAAATACAAAGAGCTATTTCTTACTCTGTAGTCAAGACAATCCACTATTTGCCACTAGGGTTGATGGTAACTGAAATTTAAATTAGTTTAGTGTGGTGGAACAATGAAGAGAAAAAAATTACCTTTTCAGGTTGTGTAAAAAATTTCAGTGGAAGGACTGGATCCTTTGGTGAATCTGCATTGCACAAAGCACTTTTACTATTTATAACACACAGAGCCACATCACATACTGTATAAAGTTTCTAGGGAGGAAAGAGAGAAAGATCATATATAACTTTCAGTAGCACAAAATAACCTCAAGTACCAATTCTACCCAATGTATAAAATGAAATGAAAAGAGGGATATGTGGATATTATTTATTCCTTGAACATTTCACATTTGTGTTTGCATTTCTTCTTATGTAGCCTCCTGGTAAAAACAAAAAACAAACAAAATAACCCTTTACCTAATTAACATGAATGCCAAGTATGCATTAAAAACAAATAAACCAAACCAAATCAAGGGAAACATACAAAAAGGAATATCTACTTGTCTGTGACTTATTAAAGATTTGTAAGACAGCAGAGTAGTAAATTTTATTAGTTCTTATCCCCCTGCTCTGTAGAAGTTTTAATGTCCTTTTCAGGGTAATAAACATTCCTCCAATAATAGAATTCAATTATAATAAAATACAATAAAACTGACCATAAATATGTATTTTTATGAACATTCTGTAATCTAATTTATTATGTAACAGGAAAAACAAGTGGGACAAGGACTGTAATATTTTTTCCTGCAATTATCTTAATATACGCTGGCCTAACACATATCTTACTTCATTTGTCTTGGATTCATCTGGAGACTGGGCATCTTTTGTTAACTTGATGTTCTCTGCCATCTTCTTCATAAAGGCATGGCTATTGTTTTCATTCTTTGTCATTAAAACTTCAAGCATGAACCATAGGCACCTAAATGATAAACATATTCGCCTATTAAAAGAGACTAAAAGTAGGTGCTTTGCTTAATGGATTAGACATCTTATTGGGAAGGTCTGTTGTCTGGATATAACAAAGTAAGAGTGAAATATAAACTAAACCATAAAATATTAAAAATGAAAACATAGCTGTATAATACAAGGAAGTCTGACAGTTTCACGAGGCATGTAAAGATTCATTCTGTAGGTATTCAATAGACATTTAGATGATGTGACACGTATCACTGCCCAGCAATGATGAGGAAACCAGCAGGCAGCAGTCTTTCTTCTTTTGACTATTTGCAAACTATGCAGGTCTAGTATTTGCATGGAATTCTGCTGTGACATGACTCCAAATTGCATGTGCACAGTAACCGGTCATTCAGCTAAGCAGTCACAACTCAAACTATTTTTGCTTTTCCACTTATACTGTATACTCATTTAATACATAAAGTATCTGAAGGGAATACCTGAATTTCTAAAGTAAAAGTGAATCCCAAATCAGGATGAACATTAGAATCCTTGAGGAACCTAAATCAACAAATCTAGGGTAAGGCCTGTTTGTAGTAAGTTCCCAGGATGATTCTCAGGCAGCCATGGGACTTAACTGATTTACTGCATCAATAGGGGAGAAATAATTTGATGATAATGTATGCGTACTTCTTTGCCTATATTCTATGTGAATGTTTGAGGGACTACTGTAAGGGGGAAATTTAGCACTAGGTTAATGGAGTTCATTTTTAGTAGACCTATTTTAAAAGAACTATTAAAGTGAGTCCTTCAGGCTGAAATAAAAGGACACCAGACTGTAACTTAAAATCATAAGAAGAAATAAAGAACACTAGCAAATAGTAAAGGGTAACCACATAATATAAAAGCCAGCATTACTGTACTTTCAATTTTAACTATTTTTACATAAAGACTTTAAAGGCAAATGCATAATAATTACATCTATGTAAATGGAAATAATGTAAAAAGATATAATTTCTATCACAATATCAATACTAAAGGGAGAGGGGTAGAGCTGTATAGGACAAAGTGTTTGTATACTATTGAAACTAAGCTGCTATTATTCAGTCTACGTTGTTACGAGTATTAGTTGTAATCTCTAAGAAAATAACTAAAAATACACAGAAAAGGGAATCAAAAAGGTTCACTACAAAAAACAAGTAAATACAAAAAATGAAGGAAATTAAGTAACAACATATATAAGACAGAGAAAACAAATAGCTGTATGGCAGAAATAACTCTTCACCGGTAATTACTTCAAATGAAAATAGATTAAAAGCCCCCAATTAAAAGGCAGAGATGAGAGTGGGAAAAGAGGAGAGGGAAAAAAAAAAAAAAAAGATCCACCTATGTCTGTCTACAAGAGATTCACTTTGGTGTAAAACCACAAAGCATCTTAAAGTAAAAGATATATTTCATGCAAATGATAACCAAAGAGGGCTGGTAGCTATTTTATGATCAGACAAAATAGATTTAAGGTAAAAAAAAGACTGTAAGAGACCCAGAAGTACTACACTGATACAAGGTTCAGTTCAGCAAGAAGATACTACTATCATAAAGCCATACAAACCTAACAGAGCCCCAAAATTACATGAAGCAAAAATTGACAGAATTGAAGAGAAACAGAGGATTCTGCAGTAATAATCAGAAATTTCAATACCTTATTTTCTTTTTTTTTTTTTAAAGATGTAGGTATTTATTTCAGAGACAGAAAGACAGAAAGCGTGAGAGTAAGCACAAATGGGGGGAGGGGCAAAGGGAGAGATCTTCAAGCAGACTCCCCGCTGAGCGTGGAGCCTGATGCAGGGATCGATCCCACAACCCTGAGATGATGACCTGGGCCAAAACCAAGAGTTGGACGCTTAACCAACTGAGCCACCCAGGCACCCCTTCAATACCTTATTTTCAGTAATGGATAGAAAAGCCAGACAGAAGATCAGTAAGAAACCGAGAACTTGGTCTGATTCAAGATGGTGATGTAGTAAGACCCCAAGCTCACCTTCTCTCAGGAATATGCCACATCTACAGCTACATATGGAACCAATTTCCTCTTAAAAAACCTAAAAGCTGACTGAGTGATGACTACACATTAGGCAAACAAGAAAAAAAAAACACATCAAAGTTTGTAGGAGAGGCTGGGACACAATCTCACCATGAACCCCACCCCAGGTGCTGTGACCCACAACTAGGAGGAAACTCAAAATACCTGGAGCTTTTTCCTGAGGAGTGAAAGGTTCAAACCCCACACTGGTCACCCCAACTTCTAAGACAGGAACTTCAGAGATGAATCCCCGAAATGTCCCACAGTGGGACCCACAAGTCTAGCAATCTGAGAAATGCCTCTTAAAGGGTTTGTGTGCTGGAACTGACCTGCCCCAGGGCCCAGCTCAGAAGCAGCTTAAATTTAGTGAAAAACGTTAACCTGCTTATTAAAACCTTCACCTGAGGGGCAGGCATCTAATTCAACTTACACATCTAGGAGCCTGCTGGAACACTCTCCAGGGATGGAGACTGCGGAGTGCCATCTTTGCATTCTCCCTTTGCTGTGCTCCAGAGGACGAGTAGCTCCCAGAAGGGAACCTTTACACATGTCTGGTGCCCTGATTTTTGTGGGTGCTGCCCAGAGGGACATCTCTTGAACACCTGGCTCTGGAGAACAGAGGAGCTTGTGTTTCTGGTCACATGGGAATGTAATAATCACCTAGAAAGGAATTCAGAACCCTCCCTGGTGCCCCAGTTTTTGTGACTGCCGCCAAGGGACACTTCTACATCACCTGACACTGGTGGCCAGTGGGGCGTATGTTCCTGGATCCCAAAGGACTGTAACCAATGCGCAAAGAATGCCTAAAGAGCTACCAGCTACCACCCCTCCCGGGCACAGCAAGAGGCAATTGACCCAGGACCCTGGTTTTTCTGTCAAGTAGGCCTATTAGCTAATCATCATAACTGTGGCCTGAGGGCAGGTTTCTAATTAAAACATTCATTTAGAGGCTGACTGAAATCCTTCCCAGAGACCTCGGAGGGCAGGTGCTGTCTTCATGCTCACCCTCTGCCGTGCTCCAGAGCGCCAGTTCTCCTGGAAGGGAGCTTTGAGTCCAGTGCCTGATGCTCAGGGGGGACCCCTTAATCACCTGGCTGTGGTGGCTGGAGGGGCTTGCATTCCAGGGTCCCAAGGGACTGTGGTAATCAGAGGGACAGTTGTTGGCAGGCTACCACCCTCAGGGCACTGCACAAACAGCGGACTGAGGCATCCCTTCAGTTTTTCCTGTCAATAGGCCACTTCGTCCTTGAGCTTTGGACTAAGGGCAGGACTTAGGTTTGCCACGCATTTAGTGGCCTGTGGTGCTTCCTCAAGGAACAAAGGCATAGATGCCATCTTGGTGCTCTCAGTCTTTCTCCAGCTTGTTGGTGTCTCCCAGAAAGGAGCTCATATACTCATTTGGAACCCCAGTTTTTGTGAATGCCACCTAGCGGACATCCCTCAGGATGCCTGGCTCTGGTGGTCAGTGAGGTTTCTGCTCCTGGCCCCTCAGGATTGTATATATCTGCATACTTTTAAAAGCAGCTGCCTGAAGGTTTGGTTTCCAGTCAGTCTGAATCTAGGTGCAGAGATCCTCCATTAGAGGACACTGACAGCTCTTGGCACATCCTTAACTACTGGGAGCTATTAAAAATATAACAGGTTGCTTGGATAAACTCAAAGTTTTGAGAGATGACCAAGAGCTGGGTAATGCTGAATGAAAAGGTTCAACTCCTCCCCAAGGTCACTCCTTCAAGACTGGAAAAGATGGTGTTTCATCTCCTGTACAGAAACCAATTCAGAGGGTCAAGCAAAAGGAAGAAACAGAAGAATATGTTCCAAATGAAAGAATAAGATAACACCTCATAAAAAAGCCTTAATGAAAGGAAGATAAGTAAATTTATTAAGAGTTCAAAGTAATGGTCATAAAATGCTCACCAAACTGGGGAGGAGACTGGATGAACAGAGTGAGAACTTCAACAGGGATGAAATTTAACAAAGTACCAAACAGAAATCACAGAGCTGAAGAATAATGGAACTGAAAATTTCAACACAATAAAGGGGTTCAAAAGCAGACTAGATATGAAACAGAAAATAAGGATCAGTCAGCCTCAATAAAAGCAGCAAAAAGAAAAATAATGAAATAAAAAGTGAAAATAGCTTCAGGAAATTAAAGGATATCAAATGGACTAATATTTGAATTGTAGAGCTTCCAGAAGAGGAAAAAAGAAAAGAGGCAGAAATCTTATTTGAAGAAATATGGCTGAAAACTTCCTGAACATAGGGACGGACAGACACCAGATCCAGGAAGCCCAGAGAGACCCAAAAATACGAACCCAAAGAGACCTACACCAAGACACATTACAACTAAAACGTCAAAAGTTAAAGACAGGAAGTGAGTATTATAAGCAACAAGAGAAAAAAAAAAAGTTTCTTATAAGGGAATCCCCATAAGACTATCTAACAGATTGTTCAGCACAAACTTTGCAGGCCAAGAGGGAGTGGCACAATATATTCAAAATGCTGAGGGCGGGGGGTAGGGAAAACCAAGAATATTTTACCTGCCAAGATTATCTTTCAGAATGGAAGGAGAGAGAAAGAGTTTTTCAGAAAAGTAAAAGCTAAAGGAGTTCATCACCACTAAAATGGTTGTCAAAGAGATGTCAAAGGGACTTCTTTAAGCAGAAAAGAAAGGGCCCTAATTAGTAAAAACAACACATGTGAAATAGTATCACTGGAAAGGTAAATATATAGTATGGTGAAGGTAGTGAATTACTTATAAAGCTAGTATGAAGGTTAAAAGACAAAAGTAGTAAAAATAACTATGATTCAATAATTAGTTAAGGGATATACAAGATAAAAAGATTCAAAATATAACATCAAAAACATAAAATGTGGGGAGAAGAGTTAAAACGTTGAGATTTAGGGGCACCTGGGTGGCTCAGTCCAGTTAAGTGTCTGCCTTCGGCTCAGGTCATGATCCCCAAGTCCCAGGATGAAGCCCCATATTGGGCTCCCTGCTCAGCGGGGAGTCTGCTTCTCCCTCCCCCTGCTCCTTCTCTCGTCCACTCTCAAATAAATAAAATCTTTAAAAAATAAAATAAAAAATAGCATGTCATAATTTTTTAAAAAAACGTTGAGATTTAGGGGCGCCTGGGTGGCTCAGTCGTTAAGTGTCTGCCTTCGGCTCAGGTCATGATATCAGGGTCCTGGGATCGAGCCCCACATTGGGTTCCCTGCTCTGTGGGAAGCCTGCTTTCCCTCTCCCACTCCCCCTGCTTGTGTTCCCTCTCTCGCTGTGTCTCTCTCTGTCAAATAAATAAAATCTTAAAAAAAAAAAAGTTGAGATTTAGAATGGGATCAAACCTAAGTTATCGACTTAAAACAAACTGCTATAAGTTGTTATATGATATGTAAGCATCATGGTAACCATGAAATAAAAACCTATAGTAAATACACAAAAGATAAAGAGGAAGGAATATAAGCATACCACTAAAGAAAGTCATTAAACCACATAAAAAGTAAGCAAAAGAAGAAAGGAACAGGGAAGAACTACAAAAACAGCCACAAAACAATTAACAAAATGGCAAGCACATACCTATCAATAATTACCTTGAATGTAAATGGATTAAATTCTCTAATCAAAAAACACGGAATGGCTGGATGGATTTAAAAAAACAAGACTCATCTATATGCTGCCTACAAGAGACACACCCAGTGAAAGTGAAGAGATGGAAAAAGATACTACATGCAAGTGGAAACCAAAATAAAGCTTTAGTAGCTACACTTGTATCAAAATACACTTAAAAAAAAAAAAGATTTTATTTATTTGAGAGAAAGAATGAGGAGAGTGAGACAGCATGAATGGGGGAGAATCAGAGGGAGAATCAGACTCCCCACTAAGCAGGGAGCCTGATGAGGGACTCGATCCTGGGACTCCAGGATCATGACGTGAGCTGAAGGCAGTTGCTTAACCAACTGAGCCACCCAGGTGCCCAGACAAAATACATTTTAAAACAACGACTATAATAATACACAAAAAAGATACGTTACATAATAAGAAAGGGGTCAACAAAGTAGTAGATACAACCTTTGTAAATATTTATGCACCCAACATAGGAGCACCTAAATATATAAAGCAAATATTAACAGACCTAAAAGGAGAAATACAATAGTATTTATATAATTATTATAATTTACGATATATGGGGACTCTAATACCCCAATTAGTTAAATGAACAAATCATCCACAGAAAAACCAAGAAGAAAACATTGGTCTTAAACGACATATTAGACCAGATGGACTTAACAGATATTTACAGAACATTCCATACAAAAACAACAAATACACATTTTTCTTAAGTGCACATGGAACATTTTCCAAGACAGATCATATGTTAGGCCATAAAACAAGTCTTAATAGATTTAAGACTGAAATAACATCAAGCATCTTTTCCGACTATAATGGTATGAAATCAGAAATTACACAAAGAACAATGAAAAATTAGCAAATATGTAGAAATTCAACAACATGCTACTGAACAACTGGTTAAAGGATAAATCAAAAGAGAAATAAAGGATATATCTAGAGACAAACAAAAATGGAAATGTAACATACCAAAATTTAGGGGATATAGCAAAAGCATCAAACATGGTAAGTTCTAACAGTGAAGGTCATAGTGATAAATGCCTATCTCCGGAAACAAAGTAATTTTACACCACACAGAACTAGGAGAAAAAAGGAACAAATGAAGCCCAAAGTTAGTACAAGTAAGGAAATAACAAAATTTAGAGCAGAAATAAGTGAAATAGACTAAAATGGCAATAGGAAAAAATACTGATGAGACTAAGAGCTGTTTCTTTGAAAAGATAAAATTGACAAACCTTTAGCTAGAATGACCAAGAAAAAAGGAGGACTCAAAAATCAGAAATGAAAGAGGTTATGAATACCACAGAAATACAAAGGATCATAACAGAATGCTATGAAAAATTATATGCTAACAAACTGAACAACTTAGAAGAAAGGAATAAATTCCTAGAAATATACAACCTACCAAGACTAGATCATAGAGAAATAGAAAATCTGAAAGACCAATTACTAGTAAGGAGATTGAATTAATAACTGAAAACCACCCAACAAACAAAAGTCTAGGACCATATGGCTTCCCTGGTGAATTCTACCAACATTCAAGGAAGAATTAATACCAATTCTTCTCAAATTCATCCAGAAAAGAGAAGAGGAGACTTCCAAAATCATTTTACAAGGCCAGCACTACCCTGATACCAAAACCAGACAAGGATGCCACAAAAAAGAAAAACTACAGGCCAATATCTCTGATGAACATAGATGCAAAAATCCTCAAAAGAATGTTAGCGAACTGAGTTCAACAATACATTAATGAAAGGATCATATACCATGACTGAGTGGAATTTATTCCAGGGATGGAAGCATGGTTCAGCATCCACAAATGAATCAATACCACATTAATAAAATGAAGGATGAAAATCATGATCATCTCAACAGATGCAGAAAAAGTAAATGACAAAATTCAACATCCATTTACGATAAAAACTCTCAATGAAGTGGGTATAGAGGGAACATACAAGACAAGGATGTCCACTCTTCACCACTTTTTTTTTTTTTTAAAGATTTTATTTATTTGACAGAGAGAGACACAGCGAGAGAGGAACACAGGCAGGGGGGAGTGGGAGAGGGAGAAGCAGGCTTCCCGCCGAGCAGGGAGCCCGATGTGGGGCCCGATCCCAGGACCCTGGGATCATGCCCCGAGCCGAAGGCAGATGCCCAACGAATGAGCCACCCAGGCGCCCCAACTCTTCACCACTTTTATTCAACAAAGTATTGGAAGTCCTAGCCAGAACAATTAGGCAAGAAAAAGAAAGAAAAGGCATCCAAACTGGAAAGGAAGAAGTAAAACTGTCACTAATTGCAGATGAGATGTTATACACAAAAAATCCAAAAGACTCCATCAAAAAACTGTTAGAATAAACAAATCCAATAAAGTGGCAGAGTACAAAATCAATACACAAAAATCTGTTGTATATTTTACACTAATAATTATCAGAAAGAGAAATTATGAAAACATTCCCATTTATAAGTGCATCAAAAAGAATAACACCTAGGAATATACTTAGCCAAGGAGGTGAAAAATTTATATATCAAAAACTATAAGACATTAATGAAAGATACTGAAAACTCACAAATAAATAGAAAGATATTCCATGTTCATGGACTGGAAGAATACTGTTAAAAGGTCCATACTATTTCAAAGCAACCTACAGATTCAATGCAATCCTTATCAATGGCATTTTTCATAGAACTAGAAGAAATAATTCTAAAATTTATATGAAACCATAAAAGACTTTGAATACCAAAGCAAATAGTGACACAATAAGTTAATAATTACCACAAAGTTAAAAACCAGTTTGAAAAACATATTATTTAACACTTCAAATTACATGCTAATTAAAATTGTTTAAAGATCCTAAAAAATGTTGCATGCTAGACAGAACAAAAACATGTGCCAGTGATTTCAATTCTAACTCCAATTACTTCCTGTACGTCAGTACTCTTCTTCCCACATCATAGTTATCTCTCTTAAGTCTAATCCTTCTTCCACATCACTGCTTTGCAACTGAAATATGCTAAAACGTCCTCTAACATAGACCTTGTGTTTTATTTTATGGAAGTGCTTTCTGGGAAACGCCAAACTAAAAGTTTTTAAAGAAAAAAAATTGTAAATACAAATGTAAACATTTACAAGATAAACAAAAATAAGAATTGGAAGACATTTTGGGAATTAATTATTTTATCTCTTGCATTTTATGGGTAAGGCAATTGAGGGCCAGAGAAGTAAAGTTTTTCATTATGCAGCTGGGACTAGAACCTAATTATGTGGCTTCTTAAAGTATAGATCAACTAAAAGCCCTAAAAAAAATTTCTTTTAAACGTAGACTTATTTTCAAGCATTTGAAATAGAAAGACAATATTACTGGAATGATGTATTGGAAGCAACAACAATGAAATGACAAGCCTTCCAAATATAAGGAGCTCAACAGCTCAATGCTTAACAGTAATGTTGGACAAGATATAATATCTCTTCCAATTACGATACTGACATATTTTCAGTGATGAAAGCTGTAGCAGGTAGAGATAAATGTTGATTATAATCTTAGATCAGGAACAAGGTTTAATGTCACACATACAAAAATCATAATACTTTTATTTTTTATTTTTTTAAAGATTTTATTTATTTATTTGAGAGAGAGAGAGAGAGCAAGGGCACAGAGGGAGAGTGAGAGCAAGAAGCAGACTCGCCGCTGAGCAGGGAGCCTGATGTGGGGTTCGATCCCAGGACGGATCACAACCTGAGCCAAAGGCAGAAGTTTAACCAACTTAGCCACCCAGGCGCCCTCATGATAATTTTAAATACAAGTTGAAGGTACCAATTTAAGAGTGCAAAGCAAAATCATAATAACAGGACAGAAAGTAAATACCGCTTTAAAGTTTCTTGGAGGTCAGAGGCAAGGCCATCAATGTGGTTGCCGTTGGCCATTGGGCGTAACTGTCCCACCTTGTCTCCCTCAGTGCAACCCATCGGCCCTAAAGCAAATCTGAGTAATGAAGAAAACCTGAAATTGTTTGGGGAATGCAACAATCCAAATGACTATGGGCACAATTATAAAGACTGATCCTGTTACCGGAATGGTTATGAATTTGACCGACCTCAGAGAGTACATGGAGGAGGCAGTTATGAGTGCCCTTGATCATAAGAATCTGGATCTGGATGTGCCACACTTTGCAGATATTGTAAGCACAACAGAAAATATAGCTGTATGTATCTGGGAAAACCTCCAGAAATTTCTTTCTCTGGGAGTTCTTTTATAAAGTAAAAAGTATATGAAACTGACAATACTGTTGTCGTCTATAAAGGAAAATTGCTTTTAGGGGTTAATACTGCAGAAAGATTAATTTCTTTCAAAGGTCTTTATATCCTTGGACTATTAAGAAGTCATCCCATAATTGTTACACCTCCACACTGTGTTCTGGAGTGCCTGATTTATTGAAATCATTGTGTAAGACCTACTGTGAATTCAAATCTATTTTAAAACCAAACTTGTAAAAAACATCCTGTGTACCATTTAGAGTCTTTTATCTGTAGATTAAAAATCACTTCATTTTCAGTAAAATGTTGTGCAGAATTTAAAAGCAAAATAAATCAATTTTTTCCCATTAAAAAAAAAAGTTTCCTGGAGGTCATCTATAGACAAACTTAGGCTGCTTCTCACTCTTTCACCCTGTATCATACACAAGAAGTACCAGTTATTTAGCAAGTGTTTTTTAATTGCTTACTTGCCTGTCTTTCCACTAGATACACATCTCTCTGTGACTGGTGTAACAAGCCTAATTTTGTACTACCATAATCCTGCCACAGAATATTTCACGTGTACATGCATATTTTTAAGGCATCTTTTGAGTATGAAAGTGAAGTTTAGTTTCAAGAAGAGAAATTTTTACTACATGGCTTTCTAAATTATCGAACTAAAGTAACTGAAACCCATCTTAATACAAATACTCAAAATAAGATAAAAACGAAAACAACCAAACCAACCTATTTCAAAAACTCAGTTAATTGCAAACAGGAAACAAAAGAATCAAAAAGAACTTGACAGATGGGAAAAATTTTGTAAGATGAAATTTATAATAAAGCCACAAAGAAGTTTTTATTCTAATGGGAATAGTAACAGGAAAAAATTTATCATCTTTTCAGTAAGTAAAAATTTTTAAAATTCTTGAAAATCAACATGACTTACTCTTTAATATCACGAAGCTGATCAACATCTTGTGATCTTGTAAAATCTGGATCATGGGCTAGCAGGTGAATCATGTATGGAACTACATATTCAGGCAACAGTGATAATAATTTCTCTAAAGTGAAAACATTATTATTAACAATAGTAATAATAGCTTTTATAAAATTCCTCTCTAGTTTTGCATTCTAACCACTTCAGTTTCCATATTTTTTCTCAGTTATTTTAAAATTACCGGCAACATGCTATATAGATGATAGTTAAATACATTTCAATGTTGAAAGCTACTAAAGCCAAAAGAATAATTTGAGATTATACAGTGAGTCTTTGGTAAAGCTGGGAAAATAATTCTTTACTCTCTGACATCTGAGCAGTGTTTAAATCAAGTCACACTGCTGACCCCATAAGAAAAATACAATTCCTCCAAACAGTTTTATACATTATAAATAGCACTTAGAAACCAGGATTTTAGATGTTAAGTATATCACAACTATAGCAACAGAATTCTATAAAAATTAAAAATTGTAGTGTTTTTATAAATATACTACAATGGAAATATAGGAAATAAAACCCCCCTATAAATTGATACACTCACAAGATACATTTGCACACTTGGAGCTTTCAAAATTACTTACCAGTAGCCATGGGGTTCTGTTTAATGTATTCCCTGCGTATACTGATATTTTTTAGTAAACACTGTCGTGCATGTGCTCTTCTCTCCTTCACAGGATCTTTGGCACACAAGGCAAAGATCGCCATATACTCCAATGGGAGTAGTAACTTCACGAGAGCCTTATGCAACTTCTGAGCAAATATCTGCCTTACTTGGTAGCACTCATCCTACAGCAGCAGAAAACCAAAAATACTTAAATGTTAGTACTTTTAAAACCATGACAAAATAACCCAGTTAAGAAAAAAACTGGGAAACATTTACTAAAGAGCAGTTTGTCCCAAAAGTCTTCATTTTAAAAAAACGATTATATTGGGGAATAAATAACAATACTTAAAGGACATTTAGTTAGAATAGTAGTTATAATACCAATTCCTTTTGTGCACACAGTAAATGGATCTGTATTCACAGAAAGTAAATGTATTTAACTTTGAAGACCAAGTAATTGACAAAAATAAGAGGATTACTTACATTAATAACAAGTGCACAGAGCTGAAACTGTTCTGGGGTTATAATTTCATGGTAACAAGGTTCCTGAGCAAGCTTCATTATGGCACTACCAGCAGCTAATCGCAAGCGAGACATATCAGATTTACTATAAACAAACAAAAAAGAAATAAACATTTCCTATAACCATTATCATTCATAACAATGCTTTGATCCCTTTTTGGGTGTTAAGGTCTTTAGCATAATTTATGCTTAAAATAACATCATGTACAAATCTGGGAAAGCTACTTTGAGTCCTTGAACTCAACACAGGGGAAAAAGGCTCAAATCATTGTGACTAATGATAAATTTATCTGCCTTCATTTTTAGTTATGTTCTAGTGTAGATCCTCTACCACAGCCAAGCAGCTCTACTTACGATCACAACTACGGTAACTGCAATGCCAAGAAGAACCATTTACATCAGGAATGGTATTCCTCATTTTAAGAGGAATACACATTCGTTGTAAAAAACTTGATTAAATCACCTATCATATTAAATGTTTCCTACAGTTTTTAAATGCATGTACATACATACACCCATGTAATAAAAATCTAGCCTAAGCCTACGACTGATGAAATGGAGGGGCTAGCAATGGGGAGCTGATTTATACCACAGAAGGGGATGTATCAGACAAATATCTAAGAGTAAAGGATATGGAAATGAGAGCCAGTGTCTATCTGGGCACCTAGTCTCTGGGGCAGACTTCCTTTTGTAGCCAAACCCCCCCGCCCAGGAGGTCCAGCCCTTCCACCCCCGCCCAATAGTTTTTTACTCCCTAACTGGTAAAATGGGACAATGAATGAGATGAAAGGACAGTGAGTGTTATTTCAACTTCTATGTTAAACACAGCATGGTTATGACATTTTAAAGACTTCAGGAAACGTGGAAAGCTGGCTGAGTCCATCATTAGCATACAAGAGGAGACAACATGGCACTCCTGGACTACAGGATTATCAGAGTGAACACTGGTATTCTTTTTTTTTTTTTTAAAGATTTTATTTATTTATTTGACAGAGAGAGACAGTGAGAGCAGGATCACAAGCAGGGGGAGTGGGAGAGGGAGAAACAGGCTTCCCGCGGAGCAGGGAGCCCGATGCGGGGCTCGATCCCAGGACCCTGGGATCATGACCTGAGCCGAAGGCAGACGCTTAACGACTGAGCCACCCAGGTGCCCTGAACACTGGTATTCTTGAGGGAACTTCAAATGGCCTCTGAGACAAATGATTCAGGAATTTAAAAAAAAAAAAAAAAGCTACCATCTGGGTGCTTAAGCCTGTGCTAGGCTGTGTGAACACTATCTAATTTTCACTCTGTAAGTGAGCAAATTGAGGCTTAGAAAAGTGATTTGTAGAAGTTCACACGCTTAGTAAATGGAGTGGAGAGTTGTAGAAGTTTCTGATTCTAGAGCTCAAGCTAAACCATGGCATATATAATACCTAATTAAGATTTGCCTAATATTTCATGACATGTGTGTTCCACAATTAACCAATCCCTTATTTTCTGTGATTAAAAATGCTGGAAAGAACATGTTTGTATGTATGTTTTTGTATGATTCTTTTATTATTTCATGAGTGTAAAAATAGAGTCAAAAGGGTAACATTTATAAGGATCTAGACACAAAATGCCAAACTGTCCTGCCAAGACTGTGCCAGTTTATATTAATAGGAGTAATGAGGGGACCCATTTCCCTGAACCCATGAAACAGTGATTACTTTAAAAAATATTTTGCTCATTTTATAGTCAAGAGGTATCACTAAGTTTAAACTGTATTTATTGTATTTAGTTGATGTTAAACATTTTTAAAAAGGTAAACTGATAATTCATAGTCTTCATCTCTATTGAGGATTCTGCCTATTTATCACTGCTTTATAAGAGCTCATTATTAAGCCTTTGCCACAGTTTCCCCAAATGTAAAACTTATTATCCCTAACTCAGCTCTAATCTTCTAATCTGTTCCTACAATACCCTTGGTTTATTCTATGATAAAGATAATTTTCCATGGTTTTCTTCAGTTTATCAAACCATTCAGCATCTTTACCGTAATTTGCTCATTTCATAATCTCCTCCATTAAAATGCATATTCCTTGGAAGGAGAGATTTTATACCTTTAAAAAAAAGCACAGCAGTACCTAGGATGACAGTGCTCAATAAATAATGAATGCATAAATGAATAGTTAAATTTGTCCTGTAATAACACATTTTAAAGTAGGAATGCATCACAAGTAGAATTCTGTAGTTTTATCTGTTGGTATTCCTGGACCCTAGTAAATCAAGAATTTGAAACAAACAAGGGTCATGAAAAATTTGCTTTTATTTTCATCTTAAAATGAACAGAAAGAAATGGTGATTTCACAACACAGTGAAAATGTGCAGAAATGGAAACAATTTGGTTTTTTGCATTCGCAGAACCTTGTTTTAATCTTCTGCAAACCACCAGGAGGGCTGTGACTTTTCCTCCTTTGAACCCCTCCACTGAAGCTTGTATTCTTTTCGTGGTATCCAGTCACCCACCTTGTCCAATCACTATACTACAGGGTAAAAGGTAGGAACTGAATCTTATCTGTTTTTGCTGCAATGCTTTTTCATGGTGTTTTGCAAAGTGTAGTATTTCAACAGATATTTGCCTAAGTGAACCAAAAATGTTGAAGCCAACTGTAACATATAGTGATTATGACTAAACATTCACTGGAAAAAGTTTGGTCTTTAGAAAAGAAACATTCCATCATCATTGAGTTGAAAACCCCAAGTGAGTACATTAGATCTGATCCCAAAGCATATGGTGCAATTACAACATGCAATATTAATTAGGTAAATAATTCCTACTATGTAAGTTCTACCAATATTTTGAGCTGTAAAAACTGGAAAGGAAGAAAGATCTCACCTGATCCTCTTTTGCTCTGTCAGGTCACCCTCACTAACCAACATCGCTGATAATAATCGAAGAGTTGAATTGGCAGATTTAGACTGGTTGTTTTTCATACCCAACAGCCACCTTACCAGAAGTTTAATTGCCTGTACCTATAAAATATTAACATGCTAAAAAAAAAAGGAACTTAAAATTCCAATTAAAGGGAAGATTAATTTATGTCAATTAGATTAGTGAGGTTGCTTAATTGCTGGTGGACATGTTTTATTAAACAAGTCTGTAGGATAGTAACAATAACAGTAAGAATATTTATTGTTTAATCGATAATAGGCACTTTTCCCAGAGCTGTACATGTATTAACTTATTTGATGTTCAAAACAAGCCTACAAGGGAGGTGTTTTTATTTCCAATAGATAAGGCAACAGAGACACATTACTATGATAGATAACTTGCCCAAAGTCTGGCTCCTGAACCCAGGCTTTTTGCAGTTGCCCAAAATTTTCAAATTATTTGAAAATATATCGTTTAAAAATAACTATTTAAACTATACCTATTATAGTGATTAAAATGAGCTATTTAGATAGACTTTAATATTTTTATAGTACTGCAAAAACTACTTTGAAGAAACCACTAAGTCTGATTCTGTCTGACTATCCTGATTAAAAAAACTAGGAGATTCCATAATTATTTGTGGTCATAATTTCTTGGAGGTTTATACTCAAAAGATTGCTACCAATACATGTGAAAGAACTAGCTAAAGGATCTAGGTGTTATTTACGAAATTTATTGACAATCTGGAAAAAAGAATTGATGGAACAGACTAGGAAGCTATACAAGGTGAAACAGATTATCAAGGAAGATGGTAACAAAACAAGTCTTGTCTTCAACCCCAATACCACCACTTTAAAAATTAGTTTTACTGAGAGACATTTTGTATCTATCAAAAGTTACCAATTCGATGACAGCCATCTGTTTTTGCCAAGTTAATATTCATATTTTTATAGAGAGTGGTAGTTAGGCTAGACCTGAGATGCTTCTGAGCATCGACATCCTACAATTTCTGTGTAAAACAGCCTCACTGAAATTATTTTAGCAGGCATGAAGTTCTACAGAAGATGCTGACATATCTATATATAAATAACTCAATGAGGACTATAATTTCTTTGAGAGAAACAACTTTTGATTTAAAAATAAAGTACCTCATTTAAAAATACTATTAGCTGTCAGATTAAAGAAAAAGGGTGTCTATGAATGTTCATTATTTCAACACAAAAGTTATCAAGGCCTACACAAATTTACCTTTGCTAGTACTTCAGGGGAAACCTCTTCATCTGGAGACCATAATTTTCCATTCTTCTCACCTGTTGACTATAGACAATAGACAATTGAATATATTTAACTCTTAGAAAGATTTTTTAGAGTTTCCTTCATTAAGTTTTTCATGCTGAACAATGCAGTGCTCTAGGAAACCTATAGGAAAGTCACCAGAGCTTGAAAAAGAACAAAGTTGGAGGACTTGAACTTCTTGATTTCAAAACTTACTACAAATTTATAGTAATCAAGACAAAATGGATGGCACTGACATGTATAGGCATATAGACCAATGGAATGAAATAGAGAACCCAGAAAACCCTCACATATATGGTCAACTGATTTTTAACAAGGTTGCTAAGGCCAATTACTTCAAACAAATGGTGCTGGAAAAACTAGATATCCACAAGCAAAAAAAAGATGAACTGTTACATCATATACAAAAATTAATTCAAAAAAAATAAATCAAAGATCTTAATTTAAGAGCTAAAACTATTAAAACTCTTAAAAGAAGATACAGGGGAAAATCTTCATCATCTTTGATTTGGCAAATATCTGACAAGGGTTTAATACTCAGTATATATAAAGAATTCTTACAACTCAGCAACAATAAACACCCCAATTAAAAGTGTGCAAAGGACTTTGAATGTCCAAGAAGATACACAAATGGCCAAAAGCACATGGAAAAAAAAAAAACACACAAAACCTTTACACTGTTAGTCATTAGAGAAACACAAACCAAAACCACAAGATACTACTTCACATCCACTAGAATGGCCATTATCAAAAACAGAGAAAAGAGGAAGCATTGGCAAAGATGTGACAAAAATTGGAAGACTTGTGCATTGATGTTAGGAATGCAAAAATGGTACAGCCACTGTGGAAAACAGTGTGGTGGTCCCTCAAAAAGTACAACATAGAATGACCATGTGACCTAGCAATTCCACTCCGAGGTACAGATCGAAAAGATTTGAAAACAGGGTCACAAATGTTCCCATCAGCATTATTCACAAAAGTTAAAAGGTGGGAAAAAACACAACTGTCCATTAACAGATGAATAAAAAAAATGTAGGCTACAGATACATTATTCTGGCATTAAATGAATTAACTTCTGATACATAACACAAATGAACCTTGAAGTCATTATGCTAAGTGAAATATGCCAGGAACAAAAGGACAAATATTGTATGATAAGAGGTATCTAGAAGAGGCAAATGCAAAGTCAGAACAAAGTACAACAGAGGTGTTACCAAAGGCTGTGGGAAGGAAGCAATGGGAGTTACTGGTTAATGAATGCAGAGTTTCTGAGATTAAAATGTTCTGAAAATAGTGGTGACAGTTACACAAAAAATGTGGGTACATATTTTAGGTGGTACTTTGGGTCATTTCGGAGAGTTGTTTGGCTTTCCTGGGTATTTCCTATGTATACAGGAGGCATACATGGTATAAAACTTTTTATTTTTTAAAAAACCAAATCAAACAAAAACACCCACCCAACAACAAAAACAAGAATGTTGGTGTATGTAAGTGATAGACACTTAAAAATGGCAAAAATGCCGTTTATATTAGGCATATTTTACCACACAAACAGCAACAAAAAAGAGCCATTGTAAACTACAATCTAGTCAATCTAAGAGGGGTCTTAAATTTCACGTTTGTTGCCATTCATATCTATCAGTAGTGCAAAGAACAGCCTGAATGTGTTGAGTGGGAAATGACACTTTGGCTATGCTCTTCCATTCTTGTCTATTACATCCAAATGGGGGAAGGGAAAGAGGATGGAATGCACGGGCAAATGTCTTTCTTTTTAAGTTTAGATATCGAAGGTTCCAAAGACTATTGGATCATGTGGAAGGAAGAGGTAAGCTGGATAAATTAGCACTGCATTGAAAGTCATCCACAATGATCCAGCAGGTAAAACAGATTTGTCTTCATTCAACAACTTTTTAATTTAGATCTACTTGGTAAAGTAGTGATTCTTAATCAGAGGTGTGTTTCAGGAATCACTTGGCGTGCCTTTTCAAGCTGTATATTCCCAGGCTCCAGCCCAGAGTTAATAAATTAGCATGTATGCACATACACGTGTGTGTACCCACCCCACACACTTCAATAACTAAAATGTGCATCTAGTGCCAAAAATGCAATGTAATTATATTTCAAAACACTAGTTAAATACAAATCCACTCATATTTTTAACAACATCTGATAAAATTCTAGCACTCCAGTAAATTGTCCTTCAAATGTTAGGATAATAGCATTTGACTTATATTTTTTACTTCATGATTCATCCATCTCATGTTCTCATTTTTTCTTTCTTAAATGTTAAGTTCTGGTAATAGCTACATAAAGTCAGGATGTCATTTGGAAATTTAAGTAAATAAGGAGGGAAAACACAATAATTTAAAAGGAAAATTAAATAGAGAAGCAGAAATGTTTCTGTGATAAAGATGTAAATAGTTTTAGTCTTATTCTAAATTTAATTAAATTAGAAACTTACCCTGTCATTCATTAGCAGATCTTTCACAATAAAATTTGCTACTACAGATTTCATTGGGGAAGCAAATTGATCTGGTGCTAACATAGAAATGTGGCCCAATGAAACTAATGGAGTTATAAGTTGTTCTGGTACATCAGCATTCAGACTCCTACTGAGTGGCTATAAAAATAAAACAGTCAAAATTACCAGTTTTGTTTTATAAATATCTAGACATTCTATGGAAACAGTAAATGTTCCTGACCCTCCTGAGTTTGTTGTGCCCAAACAAAGCTGTGCTAATATGATCAAAAGTAGCTTCAGCCATATTAGACACTCAATTTTTATTTCAACTACTGAAATTCAATAAGATTGAAAGAATCCAGGAAAAAAAAAAAAGCACACATAAAAGGCAGAAGTAAAAACAAGAACATTTCTGCGTCATCAAATCAGCATTATTTTCAAGCCATCTACAATAATAGGCTTGTTATGTTGGTGGACTTCTTACCCTATGGGGACATTTTAAAGACCATGGACCATAAATAAGTGTTCACTGGGTTCTGCTGATACTATATCCAATTTATAATAACAGGTGTACCTTCCCAACAGTGGAATCAGGTCAAGGATCACACATAAGAAAAGGCAAACAGGACTAATTTTCAGGTAGGGTTTTCAGGTACTTTAAACTGGGTAGTTTAAAGTTACTTTCTGAGGATACATACCACAGAGCCAATAAAGCTAAAACTAAGTAAAATGTTCTAACACAAACACACAAAATATTCTTCTGTATGTAGGATTTGAACATATAATGTGAACTAAAGGCTAAGAATACAGTGCTAAAAAAAAGAGAGCCCCTGCTCCCATAGAATTTATATACGAGGGTGAGACTAAAAAATAGCCAAAAAAAATCTACCTTCTATCTTCATCAAACCACACAGCATAAAAATAAAAATCAACATAAACGCATCCATAAACGCATCCTATATATTATATATACCTCAAAAATCTGTGCAAGCTGGACTTCTTTATTTGTGAATATGGCATGTATACAGTGAACAGCCTGTTTTGCTTGGTGTGGAGTACCTCTCTTTGCTTTCTGATGTAAAATGGGAATTAAGGTCCTGTAAAAAATAATATCATAGTTTAAAAAAAAAGCCCATACACCACAAGTAGTTCTTTTGGTTGTCTCCTCTACCTACTTTCCCATAACTGTTTGGATGTATGCTGGTAGAGGAGCCTCTCATTATTTTTTAAATTTTATTTAAGTAATCTCTACACCCAATGTGGGGCTCGAACTCTCATGACGCTGAGATCAAGAGTCCGCGTGCCGCACCGACGGAGCCAGCTGGGCACCCCGAGGAGACTCCCGTAAAAATTACCTCATCTACAGAAAGATTTAAAGCTCCTTATCTGTCCTCAACTATAATCCAAGAAATACAATGTCTCAAGAAAAACTACTTCTGGGGGCGCCTGGGTGGCTCAGTCGTTGAGCGTCTGCCTTAGGCTCAGGTCATGATCCCAGGGTCCTGGGATCGAGCCCCGCATCGGGCTCCCTGCTCCGCGGGAAGCCTGCTTCTCCCTCTCCCACTCCCCCTGCTTGTGTTCCCTCTCTCGCAGTCTCTCTCTGTCAAATAAATAAATAAATAAATAAAAAAGAAAAGAAAAGAAAAAGAAAAAAAGAAAAAGGCTACTTCGGGAGACAATTTCTGTTTTAAAGCCACCTCATGAATATGGAGAAATAAACAAGCCACCCTTAATTTATAATCTAAAACTTGCCCCATGCCATACTCTTATATCTACCTTCTAAGTACATATTCCTAATTTTCCATTTCCCTTTCACAATCCCCTTCAGTTATTTTAAAGCAGTCATGGAAAAAAAGTAGCAAAAGGCCAAGTTTTATTAAAAAGTTGAAATGATACCAGTGAAACAAAGTATGCAAGGATACAGACATATATTGGTAGAGGAGTAATAAAAGCATCTAACGATTATTGAGTACTTGTGCCAAGCACCTTTCTAAGTGTTTTTACATGGATTAAGTCAATTAATCCTCACAGTCACACAAAGAGGACTGTTACATTAAACAGATAAGAAAACTAAAGGACAAAAATATTATTTATTTAAGCTTCTTAAGCTGACGGAGCTAGTATTTGGTGAGGTTGGGATGTGAAGATGTGTACTTCTGTTCCAAGATCCCTGCACTTAACCTCCAAATTGACACTGAAGATCAAAGTAAAACAATCTTTCCTTAGGACAATATGTACTTTATTGTCCTACATTACAGTCTTAAGCATTAAATGTTGATGATATGGGAAAACACTGTACGAAGAAAACAGCATGTGTGTATCAACCTATAAAAAAACAGGTATATACATCAAGTAGATAAAATACTCTTAAAAATTACGAAGTGTTGATAGTGACTCTTTTTCTCCTTTATATACCCTAAAGTTTCAGCTTTTTACAATGAACATACACATATTTTTTTTTTAATCAGAAGAAAATCTATTTAAGGCAAAAAAAATATAAGGAAAAATACCTGTCATTCATTTACTGCAGTGGTCCTATTTTATAGATTATAAGGTCAGTTGTGTCAAATACAATGGTGAAAAAGGGTCCTCTCATGAAAACAGGAGGCTGGACATTAAGAGCAAGTACCCCAGATTCCAGGTCATGCACCTCAACCAAAGAACTGGAACATATGCTAGTCAGCATAAAGTGGATTTGACATTTCTGAGTATGCCACATTTCTTTGTACGCAGGTTTAAAATGGTAAGCTAGGGATTTCTATGCCCAAGCAGCCTCCTTAACTGAGCACTGTCTTTCTCTCACAAACTCATTTACCAGTAACAGTTCTTATAAATAACACAAGTAACAAAGGGAGACGCAGCATTGATCAAATTGTTGTTAAACGTATTATTAATTCTTCTTAGTCTAATGAAATGACAACACATAAATCAACTTTAACCTTTTTCCTTGTTGTTCTAGTGTGCTATAATCTAATGATGCCATCAAGGTTATTGTTGAGGCCTGCACTGTTGTGCTTCTCTGCTTTTCAATGATTCTCTCCTTCCTTCTAATTAGTCTTTTTTTTTTTTAAGATTAAAAAAAATTTTTTTTTAATTAGAGAGAGAGCACAAGCAGGGGGAGCGGCAGGGAGAGGGAGAGGGAGAAGCAGGCTTCCCGTTGAGCAGGGAGCCCGATGTGGGGCTCGATCCCAGGACCCTGGGATCATGACCTGAGCCGAAGGCAGACGCTTAACCGACTGAGCCACCCAGGCATCCTTTTCTAATTAGTCTTAAGAGGTTTTGGGGCGCCTGGGTGGCTTAGTCGGTTAAACGTCTGCTTTTGGCTCAGGGATGGAGCCCTGAGTTGGGCTCTCTGCTCAGCCAAAGCCTGCTTCTCCCTCTCCCTGCTGCTCTGCCTACTTGTGCTCTGTGTCAAATAAATAAATAAAATCTTAAAAAAAAAAAAAGAATAAGAGGTTTTATTCCTTGTGTCCAAAAATTAATGATTCCATCTATCCCCATTTTTCCACTGCTTCATTTTGGATAGAATTCCTTTAAGAATAAATCCTTTACCTTAAAAAAGGTTCTCCTACCTTGAAAAACTCACCAGAAACTTTATCCTACTGTGTCAATGGTTTTTTTTCAATGTACAAATATAAAGATTATTCTCTCTAGACTATAAACTCCTTGAGAACAGGGACTGACTGTACTAATTCTTTATTATTAGCCAGTACAGTTCTGAGAATGAAGAGAATGTACAATAAACATTGACTTATTTCTCAAATTAAACTATTAGCTCACAAATTTAATAAAAACTAGGAGTCAGGAGTCCTCTTATCCTATTATTACCTGGTAAGGAAAAACTGGTTTGATTTGGATATATCCAAAACTATTTGCATATACCCTGAACATGTGATTCAAGAGCTATCAGCAATGTGTTTTTCTTCCAAAAGACATCTCCCACATCTTTTGTCTAAATATAAACTCTCAGCACAAATTTGATCCTAAGGCAACCTCCTTAAGATGCCAAAGTAAAAATATCAACATGTATTTCATTCTTATGGTGAAAGGGGAAAGGTAAGCTTGAGAGAGAGATCAAAATTATCAAAGCACCACTGCCAACAACCAACCAACTAATAAGATACGCTATTAAGCACACTACTTGATTATCCCATTCTTTGGTGAGACATGAAGGTGGCAGCTATGGAATTTAAACCAGCTGAGAAAAAAAAAATGAACATACTTAGATAACGAAGATATATTAACCATAAATTTGAAATTCTGTGAAAACTCTTAATTATTAATATTAATATTTAAAAATCTTGTTATAAACAAAGTTTCAGTTTGTTCTTTTAATGGTGGAGGAGGAGAATGAGGCAGAGTAAAGATAAAACAAAGGATAGAGAAAAGTAGCTTTTTTTTTTTTTTTAAGTAGGCTCCACGCCCCACATGGGGCTTGAACTCATGACCCTGAGATCAAGAGCTGGATGCCCTACAGACTGAGTCACCCAGTTGCCCCCAGACAAGTAGCTTCTAAGTAAAAATTCTCTTTCCTCGCTCCTATCTTCCTCCATGAAAGGGAAAATGGACTGTATGGCTCCCACACTTAAAAAACTTTTGTGTTAAAACAACAACAACAAAAACCACTTTGTGTTTACCATGAGAAAAAATATACTCACGATCGTATCTGGGGTAGGTCTGTTTCTATTTTGTGGCCTGTATTTCTAAAAATTTGTATAGCAGCTTCTGCTACCTTGTCATCTTCCATTCTGAGGCACTGTAACAGGGACTCATATGTCTCTGCAGAGTGGAACGAGGTAGGATGTGTGAAAGACAGAACCTGGAGGAATAGATACAGCTTTAGAAGTATAGACAATGGTTTTAATCCATTAAAAGATAATTATATTTTCTACTATAAATACAATTCAAAATATTGGGCTGCATATGCTAGCTATACAGAATGAAGATTTTATTTCATAGCCTCCTTTGCAATTTGTTGCATTTAATCAGACATTAGCAGAAATATTGTGCATTAGTTTCCTTAAGAGAGCTGATTTATAGCCCTTGCCCTATCTTCTTCTTCACCTCTTAGTCTATCCTGATACTGGGAATGCAGAAAACGTGGCTCCTTTTTTATGGACTGCGATATTGTGAAGTGAACAAAATGTTAACTCAGCTTTATTTCGCTGGCAAAAAGATACTCTATAAGGGATATTTTAAGTGGAATCCATCACAAAAAGTGCACTGGGTGTAGCTATAAACAAGCCATAACTGTGAACTTTTATCATGATTACAAACATAAATAATTATTCCCTTATTTATGCCTACATAAGTCCCAGTCTATCCCAAAGGAATGTACAGCAAGTTAGACATCACATGTCTACAAAGTTTACTTTCTATGAAGTGGGAACAATTTAGTTAGCATAATATCAGTAATAAGGGCTAAGTGGAGAAGTGAGGGGCAGGGGATGGAGTATGTAGTCTTCATTAACTTATTCAATAAGCATTTATTTACTGGGTTATAAAGTAAAGAGATTGTCTCATTTGGTTAGGTTCTTGTTGATATTTAGATAATACGTTGACATGTTAAATAAGTTGATAATATAAAACCTTATTAAGTTTTACTTACAGAAAAAAGGAGAATCAAATTTGAAAAACTGAAAAAACCTATTAAAAATGTTCATCTTAAGGATGATTTCACTCTTAAAACTACTTAAAAATATAACCTCATCATTAAAAATATAATTAGAATCTTTCTTACGAAGCATCATTATCAATTATTTCCATGAAATTATATTTAAGACCATTCTAGTACAATCCCATCACTGTTTTCTTTCTCACGTCCACTGCACTGATTTGTCTCTTCTCCCTTAGTTTATATATTGTAATGATCTAAACATCTTTTGCCTTCAATTTCCTCTCCTCTTTACTCCATCTGATGAAAGCTCTGTCAAGTGCTGTTACCATATTAAAAGCCAGAATGAAAGACCCCGATAACACCTTTCTGCTCCAACAGCATTCCACAATCTAAAACCAATTTTGTCTCCCATTATTCCCCAAAGCAGTCCTTTTCTCTGGTTAGGCTAGACTCCCAACAATTCCTAAAATATGCCAAGAATTATCTTCTTTGATGATGCTGTGTTTCCCCTAGATTAAGTCATATCTTATCCATAAAGTCTTGTCTGACCTGGCTCTTAACTAATTGCTCTATTCTCTGAATTCTTTGGCATAAGAATATAAATATGATTAGCAATTGTTTAAAAATTCCCTGATCAGACAGATGCTATTATTATGTAATTCCTGTGAGCAATCCTACTGCTCCAGATGAAAGGTAAGACTAGATCATTTAGAACATACTGGTACAAGCACATGTTATTAAATACAGGCATGCAAATGATGAAACCGCAAACCCCCAAAACATTATTATTTTATAATGTAAAACAATTACATTATTGTAATGTAAAAACACACATTTTTATAAACTGTGATTTCTACCACAAATGTTTAATCTTTCAAATAGTTTCCAGTGAAATAAAGTCCAACTCTTGCATATCCTTATGGGAGTTCAAATTAAAACTGTGGAAATGCATGGAGACAAAATTATCTCAAAAGTACCTTAAGAAGTTCAAGTCCTGAACGAATAGCTGTATCTGGACTTACACCCTCCTCTTCATCATCTGCTGTCCCCTCTATTGATTTATTCATCAGTTTTACCAGTGCACTATTAAAACGAGAAAATCTCAATTAGTAATCTTACTAGATTAGTAACTGTATCCTAATTGCACTGTGGCAGAATACATACAGAATCTAAACATCAGATACAAATATGTTCATGGAGAAAAAACTTTTTTTAAACTTTGCTCCCTATTTGACAGCTGAGATATATTTTAGTTTATCTCCCTACACCACCGACCAAACTCCATGTGTAACTCTACTGAAAAACAACAAAACTAAAATTAAACGACACATACTGGAAATATAATTTACTATTGATTTCTATGTATAAAGATATCATTTACAATCTTAGGAAAAACAAGAGAGCAGCTGCTAAATGGACAAATGACAATTCACTCAAAGCAAAAAGCAAATAGTTAACAAAAACACGGACAAAGATGTTTAAATTAATCCCTGATAATTTACTGAATCAGTAATTACATTCCTAGAAATTCATAGCAAAGAAGCAGTTCATCAAAAGCATCATGTTATATTCATAAATAGATTCATCAATTAAAAAACCGCTTAATTACAAAAATACAGATTCTAAGGGACACATGCACCCTGATGTTTATAAGCAGCCTTATCAACAAGAGCCAAACTGTGGAGAGAGCCCAAATGTCCACTGACTGATGAACGGATAAAGAAGAGGTGGTACATATATACAATAGAATATTACTCAGCCATCAAAAAGAATGAAATCTTGCCATTTGTAATGATGTGGACAGAACTAGAGTGTATTATAAGTGAAATAAATCAGTCAGAGAAAGACAAATACCATATGATTTCACTCATATATAGAATTTAAGAAACAAAACACAAACATATGGGAAGAGAAAAGAAAGAAAGAAAAGAAAAAGAGAGAGGGAAACAAACCGTGAGAGATTCTTAACAGTAAAGAACAAACTGAGGGCTGATGAGGGAGGGGGGTGGGGGATGGGCTAGATAGGTGATGGGTATTAAGGAGGGCACTTACTGTGATGAACACCAGATGTTGTATATAAGTGATGAATCACTAAATTCTACTCCTGAAACCAATACTGTACTATATGTTAACTAACTAGAATTTAAATATTTAAAAAACCATTTAATTGTCCAACATTATGGAATTAATTTTTCAAACATACCTAACCACCACAAAATGGAATATTAGTTGGTCAATAAAAATCAGTCTATGTAGCAAGATGATACTATTTTAAGTAAAAACAGATGTGATTTTTGGTTTTGAGACTGCTTCCTCATCAGTAAACTGAAGATAATACTACCTTATTTTGAGGGACATTAAATTATTACAGCAAATGGCCTAGTATATAGCAAATATTTAACAAATGGAAGCTAATGATAAATTTTAGGTGAAAATTTTTCCTTTGGAAAAATATGCATATTTTAAATTATTAAAAAAATTTTAAGTACAAAATATATAAGATGCACAGATGCATCTTCTATATAATTTAAACCACTTTTAGTACTTTCCTTTCCTTTCTAACAACACAATAATTGAAAAACCTTAGTATCTTCAATTGATTTAAAAAAACAACTTTTTTTTTTGAGAAAACAAATTAGGGGTGTATGTAAACAGTAGCCTGAAATATAATTTATATATCATATAATTCACATATTTAAAATGTGTAATTCAATGGTTTTTAGTGTAGATTCACAGGGCTGTAAAACCATTACCACAATCTAATTTTAGATTTCTCCCTGTCCCCAAAAAAACCCCTTTCCAACAGGAGTCACTGCTATTCACTTGCACCTCCTCTAGCCCTAGTAATCTATTAATCTACTTTCTCCTGTTATAGATTTCCCTATTCTGAATATTTCATATAAATAAAATCATACAATATATGGTCTTCTGTGACTCCTTTCACTTAGCAAACTGTTCTTAAGGTTCATCCATGCTGTAGTATGCATCAGTATTTCATTCACTTTAATCCTGAATAACCTTCCAGTATAGAAGACAATTTATCCGTTCATCAACTGACAGACATTTGGGTTGTTTCCACTTTTTTGGCTATTATGAATAATGTTGCTATAAACATTCATATACAGGTATGGACATATATTTTCTTTTTTTTTTTTTTGGACATATATTTTCATTTCTCTTGGACATATATTTAGGAGTGGAATTGCGGGTTGCTATGGTAACTCCCTCTGTTTTAACCTTTTGAGCAACTGCCAAACTGTTTTCCAAAGCAGCTCCATCATTTTACATTCCCACCGGCAATACAGGAGGGTAACAATTTTTTTGCACCTTCTCCAACTCATCTGTCTTTTTGATTATAGCCATACATGTGCGCGCCACACACACACACACACACAAATAACATTCCCATCTCCTCACAAAAAATTGCCTTATGTCCCCTGTGTCGTCAATCTCCTTTTTCCATGCTGGCAATCACTGATCTGGTTTCTGTCACTACAATTTTACCATTTCTAGAATTTCATATATTTTGTGTCTGACATTTTTTAAGTGACATAATTCTTTTGAGATTCCTTCATGTTGTTGAGTAGAATCAGTAGTTTATTCCTTTCTACTGCTGAAAAGTATATATTGTATGGATATATCACAGTATGATTACCCAATTATCAAGAGATGGACGTTAGGGTATTTCTAGCTTAAAGATATAAATAAAGCTGCTATAAGCAATTAAATATACATCTTTATGGCAATTTATGTTTTTTTTTTCTTATAGGCAATACATAGTATTGGGATTCCTGAGTTGGATGGTAATATTATATGTCTACTTAATGTTATAACAAACTGTCTCCTACAGCATCAACACTTGGTATGGACAGAATCTTTAATTTTAGCCAAATGATTGTGCAGTGGTATTTCTCATTGTAATGTGAATTTATATTTCCCTAATGAGTAATAATGTTCATTGTCTTTTCCTGTGCTTATTTTCTATTTGTATATCTTACTTGGTGAAGTCTGTTCAAATCTTCTGTTCATTTTTATACTTTGTCTTACTGAGTAGTAACAATACTTTTTATATTCTGGATATAATCTTTTATCAGGTATATGCTTTGCAAGTCTTTTCTCCCAGTCTGTAGCTTGACTTTTCTTTCTCATAATGGTGTCTTGCAAAAAGGAAAAATTATTTAATTTTCTTTCATTGTTTGTGCTTTTTATGTCCCATTTATTTTGCTCACCCCATATTTTGTTTTAGAAGTTTTAGCTCTGACATTATATATTTTTTAAAAAGTTATTTTCAATTTGAGAAAAATATTCTGAATTAAGCTTTCTATTAGGAGGAAATCCTATAAAATGATACATTAATTTAACAAAATTATAAATGTGTTTGAAAAAATTTATAAATGTATCTAATTATTTGCAAGAGGTCATCCATGCATTTACTTAATAAGTATTTAATGACCACCTATTATGTACCAAGTCTTAGGGTCTGTCCTGAAAGTATAGTGCAAAACAAGACAGACATAATCTTTTTCATTTATAATGTGGGTACATCACCATTATGAGTCGAGCTATAAGAAAAAGACCCAAGTCTTGAAACCAGGATTGTAGTCCTTCTTCTTATAAAAGTACTTTCATTTCTAAATGAGAGAAATAATACATACACCATATACTTCACAGGGGTATCATGCAGCAAAAGATTATTACCAATTCAAGTACACGTTGAAAACTGCTTGGGAAGTCTTCTATGTGTCTCTTTCTCTTCCATGCTGTGTAACAATGGATACAAATCTTCACCATTCTACCTCAGGTCTAAATCCTTCCACTGAGCAGACTACCTACTTTACTTTTAACCTAATAGAGAATAATGGAGGCCTTGAGTGAAAACTAATTTTCTATACCCTACCTTCTAACTTCCTCTCATTTGTATCTATTATTTTTTCATGTCATAGGGGAAGATTTCCTTCTTTCTATTCCTCTTCTTTAGGGATGTTGCACTATCTTAATTCTATTCCCCTTCTCCCATCTTCAACCTCTCTTCTTTTCTATTAGTATCCCTCAAAGGTATTTCAATATTCAAAATTCCTTCATTAAAAACAACAGAAGACCCTTCTTCAAGTTTACTCTCTTCCCATCATCTCATTTTTCTCCTTTACTTTTTATAGCTAAACTGTCCACAGTGGCTGTCCCACATCTCAATTTATCTCCTAAAGCAGAGTTTCAAAGTGTGACAAGGTATTTATCCCCTTTGATTTTCTCATACCCAAAGGTTGCTGAGTGGAACCTACTGGGATCCTGTTGAGCTAGGCCAGTCACCTCTGGGCTTGGGCAGTCTTCTCTGCTCAAATATTATCATTTTCTCTGTGTATCATGATGTGTATTTGAGAAGGACTATCCTAAGCTCTTCTCAAGAGTTGGGTCATGTGGGTTTGCCCTTGCTACCCCAAAGAAACTATTCTGGCCATTGTGATGTTTCTCCCTTTTCTAAGTCCAATGGATGCTTTTTACTATCTATTTTCCTTCTGGGTAGCATCTGACCCCCCCAACTTTTTAGTCCCTTTTTTCTGTTATCACTCTTTCCCGATTTTCCTTCCACTTTTGACCATGTCTCCCTAAAAAAATTTTTTTAATTGAATAATTGTCATATGATATTATGTTAGTTTCAGGTATAGAGCATAGTGATTTGGTATTTATAAACATTACGAAATGGTCACCACAATAAGTCTAGTTACTATCTGTCACCATACCACATTGTTAGAATTTTTAAGAATTCAATGAATTCCTTATCTTCTGGCAGCCTCTTAATTTTCCTTAGGATTCAGTCCTCACCCTTTTCTTTTTAAATTTTACCCTCTCCCCGAGGTTTCAACCATTATTACAATCATTACTTCACTTTCGACCACTATCTAAAGACAAATAACTGAAACATGCATATGTGTATTTGTATAAACACAAGTCTGGAGAAAATATACTAAAGAAAAATTGGTTATATTTAGGATGATTTTCTACTTTCCTCATTCCTTTCTTCCAAAATCCTTCATTATGGTTAAAGTACATGCAATTTTCTAACTACTTCTTGATTCCTTCTGCCTTTGTTTTGTCTATCTTTTCTTCCTAGAATAGCTACTAACGTTCATTCGGTAATTACTATGTGTGAGGCATTGTGCTAAGTGTTTTATATACCCATGTCATTTAAGCCTCTCAACAATTCCAGTTGTTATTGTAATGTATTATTCTTATTTTAAACATAAGGACATTAAAGCTCAGAGCAGCTTAAATAATTTACCCCAGGACACAAGGCTAGTGGCCTGGGCTGCTCTCCCCCTGCAGTCTTCACCTGGCCACCCTCCATAATTCCTACTCATCTTTCATTACCCATTTATGTGTGATCTATTTCAGAGCCTTCCCTAACAACAAATCCATCCCACACAATTTGGGTTATATAACGAACCTTCTCCAGTTACCCAATGTATTTTACAAACTGCTCCATTAAATGTATGTTACATGAATAAATAAACCCTCTATCTGTAATTTAATAGTCCAAGAGGTGATTATACAGAAAGAATATTATATGACATACATATTTCTCATTAAAATTAATAAATTGGAATTTTGCATACAATTAGTCTCTCAGAAACCCTAACCATAAGTTCATTTCTCTGAGCCTTAACACGTATGATGTTACTGAAAAAATTGAGTTTTTGGTCTTTTAGAATGGAGATTAACCACTAGCTTATATAATTTACTAAAGTAATGAAACCCTATGAAGCTTCATGGAAACAAACAGCAAATGCCATTATATGTCTCTTTCAAAGTCAATATGCAAAGGCAAGAGTACTACTACATGTACTATATCCTTGATTTACCTCATTAGAATTAAATGGCATAGAGCAAAGGACACTGATGTCAAAAATAATAAATCTGGTGGGAATATAAATGATATGGCCACTGTGGAAAACAGTATGGAGGTTCCTCAAAAAATTAAAAATAGAAACACCATATGATCCAATAATTAAACTACTGCGTATTTACCCAAAGAAAATGAAAACTAATTTGAAAAGATATATGCACCCCTTTGTTTACTGCAGCATTATTTATAACAGTCAAGACACAGAAACAACCTAAGTGTCCACTGACAGATGAATGGATAAAGAAGATGCAGTACACACACACACACGAATATTATGCAGCCATAAAAAGGGATGAACTCTTGTCATTTTCAACAACATGATGGACCTACAGGGTATTACGCTAAGTGAAATAAGTCAGACTGAGAAAGACAAATGCCATATGATTTACTCATATGTGGAATCTAAAAAAAAAAAAAAATGAATAAACAAACAAAAAGCAGAATCAGACCTATAAATACAGAGAACTGATGGCTGCCAGAGGGAAGAGGGATGGAGGGATAGGCAAAATGAATGAAGAGGAGTGGGAGATATTGGCTTCTAGTTATGGAGTAAGTCATGGGAATAAAAGGTACAGCATAGGGAATATAGTTCATGATATTGTAATATCACCGTATGGTGACACATGGGAGCTATATTTGTGGTGAGCCATAGCATTAGAGATGTTGAATCACTATGTTGTATACCTGAAATTAATGTAACATTGTGTTTGAAGTATACACAAATAAAAAGAATTAAAAATTACTGCCATCCTTTGGAAAAATCAATCAATCTATGGTTTTTGCCATTACCCAGCTGTGAACAAACCATTTACTCTTTGAAAACCTTAGTTTTCTTATTTGCAAATAAGGAAATTAAAGAAAAAGGAATTCTTAGTCAAAAGGAAAAAGATAAACATCGCTGTTATTAGCTGAATTGCATACCCCAAATTCATATGTTGAAGTCTAACCTCCAGTACGTGATGTGATTGTACTTGAAATGAGGGCCTTAAAGGAGATAATTAGGGTAAAATGAGGTGAAATGTGTGGGACATTATCCAATATGACTATTGTCCTTATATGAAGAGAAGATTAGGACACAGACAATGTGAGACCTTGTGAGGAGACAGCGAGAAGGAGGCCGTCTGCAAGTCAAGTAGAGAGGCTTCGGAAGAAATCAAACTTGCTGACACCTCTATCTTGGACTTCTAGCCTCCAAAACTGTGAGAAAATTAAATTCTGTTGTTTAAGTCACCCAGTCTGTGGTATTTTGTTATGGCAGCCCTAGAAAATCAATACAACTGGCATTTCAATACAACCAAAGCAGTAGTTCACATATGGTGAAGTAACTAGCTAGAACCAGCTCTCCTAATCCAAGGCTGTTTAAAAAGAGAACCAATAAAACCAAACCAAACCAAAACGAGAGAGAGAGAGAGCACCAGTAAGTGCTATGTAATAACCCAATATGAAAAGGAAGACATACAGCTTATCTACTATACCAGACTACTTAGTTTTATGTGTTCTAATTCTCACAATCATCCAACAGGGAGATATGACACACATACTGAAGTTAAAAATAAAATGAAAAACTCAGATAAATTACTGGGCTTCTTTCAAAGCCACAAAACTGGTACGTAGTAGACACAGGTTGTGAAACCAGATTAGTCTAAGGGCAACTTGTGCTCTTTTCAAAATACTATTCTGTTTTCACATATCTCAAGTAAACAGTGATATATACTAAAGGAATGTTGTGTGGCCATCAAAATGGTTAAGAAAACTCAAAAACTGATTGATAGCCTATAGATGTAAAATTTTCTTCTTTCTCCATTCTTAATATTCTTAATTTCTTTAATGAGCACATATAGGCTAAAGATAAAACACAAGAACCCTTAAAAAAATAAAAAGCACTGAAGTAAGCCAAAGACTAGAAAACAAGCAGGCCCTTCTTTCAACTTCAATGATACATCCTTCTGCCATTAAAAAGGTATACAGGGAACCTTTTTAGGTTTTCTTAGGGACCCAGAATTTAAACTTACAGCACTGTGGTTTCAGATTATATTCTATTTTTGAGTGAATATATTTCCTAGCTTACCTTATGGCTTCTGAATCAATGTGCACAGGGGCAATTCTTTCCAACAGAAATTTGACCATCTCTAGAAAAGGATTTGTTGGCTGCTTAGGATTTGCAAGTTTTCGAGCTATTTCTCTCTATAGAAAGGAAAGATTTTACCGTAAGTATGATTTACTTTCATATTTTTCAAAATAAAAATAATTATAGGTATCAAAAGCATTTAAAGATTCAAAACCAGCAGAATCTGCTTTAGACCTGACTAAATTTCTGCTTTAGATCGTGACTAAAATTATATACTCATTAAGTAATCAAAACAAAATCTGGACAATGGGGAACAGAAAGGGGATGACACAGTATAATTTATGCCTTCTGTCTCATATTTCTCCCATGAAGTTATTGATTAGTAAACAATCTTTTTTAATGCTCTACTTCCAAAAAGTTAAAAATTTAAACTTTCATGGGTATGTCTTAGTTTATTTCAAAATTTATTTCAAACTAATAACATGTTTATTAGTTTATTTCATAATAATGTCATAATATTTTGTTTTATTTCAGTTAATGATTTGTTTTTTTAAAGGCGAAGATTCGTTAAGTATGTAATTATACAGTTTTTTTAGTTCTGGAAGAACATAGCTGATTTCAAACACAGTGGTATTACATCAAATATCTCCTACAAGGAAAACACATTATTGATGGAATTTCTAAAGAACATATTAGGACTTAATGATTATAGAACCTAATTCTCCCAAAGAAAAGGCTAAATTTTGCTGGGCATTAGGGAAAGAAGTTTAATAACAATGTTTTTAATTGAATATCTGTGATGAGTAAATGTAAATCTTGGCTGATAAGATAAAGCACATTAAAAGTGCTTTCCAAACTATAAAGCAATAACAAATAATAGTTATTTTATGTACTCTTTCCATAAAAAAAGAAAAAAAACATTATATGTTCAGAGGGACAAGGGAAAAAGGAAAAAATTTCTACTGTAGTTTCAGTGACATCCTGACACATATTAATTATAAAACCAATATTAAATTAGATACCATCCATGTCTGTTAATAGAGTGTAAGTCTCAGGAAAACTTCTTAGTCATTAAGAGATGCCTGATTTATTTTGCAAGCTGTAATTAACTGAGCAAAATTTTAGCATTTGAGAAAATAAAAGTATTTTAGTCAGTGCTCAGTCCTTACATACTTCGCTCTAACCAATAGATATACATTTTAAATCTGAATTTAAGTATGTTACTATCTTTTGAAATCAAATTTATTTTGTGCAGGTCTCCCCAAAAGGGGATTTTTCCATCCCTAGTATAAAATTTAGTTGCTTTAACCTAAGATAAAGTCAGTGATCATTTAATAACAAATAAATCTATTGGAAAATTGCTAGACAAACTATACAGTCAGTACTCTGGAATAGATTACTAAAAAAGGAAAAACTAGGCATTAGGAGAGACAGTTACAGTAGAAAAAAATAAAGGAAATGTTAAAGGGAAAAATAATTCAAAATTATCTAATCAGTAATAACAATATAAAATACACCTATGTACATACACAATAACACTAGACACAATGAACTTTTATTTTAAAGTAGGCTCCATGCCCATCGTGGAGCCCAACATGGGGCTTGAACTCATGACCCTGAGATCAAGACCTGAACTGAGATCAAGAGTCAGATGCTTACCCAATTGAACCACCCAGGCGCCCAACACAATTAACTTTTAAAACCTGACGTTTTTGTATTTCAATATAACCTTACATTTAGGTAATCCCTCATAACAATATTTTATGTATGCAATATCTAGGTACTCTCTCATAACAACTACATGTGATAAGATTCTTAAGTGATACTGGGGATTAGCAGCAAGCCAAATTAGTTTGTGACAACAAAAACCAACTAATTAGTTTGTAGCAACAAGTCAAGAGTTTCCTTATTTTTTTTACACAAGAAAAAAAAATACCCACACATACTTCCAACGCATAAACAAGAAATTTTATAACTGAAAAGTAGTTGACAAAGTTTCAAACAGAAGTAATCATTTGTAATCCTTTTAGGAAATGACAGCAGAAAGAAAAAAGAAAATTCTTTCTGCATCCCTGACAGTATTTCCAAAATTTCTCATCAACTATGGTAACACTGTAGATTCATACTACTACTGATATTTACTAATTACATAAATTGTTTAGTATATTAAGCACCCTTATGGAGTATCAAGGAAATAAAGAAATAGTCCCTATTTTTTTTTTTTTTAAAGATTTTATTTGAGGGGCGCCTGGGTGGCTCAGTTGTTAAGCATCTGCCTTTGGCTCAGGTCATGATCCCAGGGTTCTGGGATCAAGCCCCGCATCAGGCTCCCTGCTCTGCGGGAAGCCTGCTTCTCCCTCTCCCTCTCCGCTCCCCCCTACTTGTGTTCCCCCCTCTCTGGCTGTGTCTGTCAAATAAATAAAATCTAAAAAAAAAAGATTTTATTTGAGAACGCATGCGTGTGAGAACAAGTGGGGGGAGGGGTAGGGGGATAAGCAGACTCCCCACTGAGCAAGGAGCTAAAGGTAGGGCTCTATCCCAGGACTGTGAGATTATGACCTGAGCCGAAGCTTAACCGACTGAGCCACCCAGGTGCCCCAATCCCTATTTTAACATGCTTATAATTTATTTTGTTATTACAAAAATAAATAGCTTAAAAATTCTGCATCTATATATCCTTTGTTCTTCATACATTTTTTCCTTTCTCATTTTGACAATAAAAACATTTGTTAAAAAAAATAGTATTCTTTCACATACAGTGTTCTCTCTCATATACTTTTGCTGTTTTCCTAATCAAAATGTCTCCTAAGAGGATTTAACATTATCAATATTTTTCGTAGCTGGAAACAGTAAACTAGATAAAGCAATTTCTCACAAGAAGCAGTTTCTAAAGGTTTAACTTTCATGTTACAGTGATCTGTTGTTTTTGGTTCGTGTGTGTGTGTGTGTGTGTGTGTGGTGGGTTTCCCCCACCAATAAGCAATTCTCTGGACACCAGCAGGATGTTACAATTCAGCTCAATTCTGACACTGTCTACCCCGAGGTAGCATCAGTTCCCACAGGTTAAGAGTTCAGTCTTAAGAGACGGTTTCCCTCCAAACCTCCAGACAACAGTTGTAAGCCCAGGCTGTTACCTACACTCCTGACCAACCGCCTGTAAATCTAGATTCCCACGACCCCCTCCTTCCTTGGGTCTGATGAACTTGCTAGAGCAACTCACAGAATTCAGAGCAAAATTTACTTACCAGATTACTGGTTTATTATAAAAGGATACATCTAAGGAACAGCCAGATGGAAGAGATACATAGGGCAAGGTATGTGGCAAGGACAGGGAACTCCCATTCCCTCTGTGAGCCTGCCCCTCACCCCAAATCTCCACATGTCCACCGACCCGGAAGCCTCTCTGAATCTTGTCTTTTTTAAGTCTTTAATGGAGGCTTCATTACATGGGTTTGATGATCAAATCATTGGCAACTGGTGACTGAACTCAATTTCCTGCCCCTCTCCTCTTCTCTGATGTCAGAGGGTAGGACTGACAGTTCCAATCCACTAATCATGTGATTGGCTACACAGGGAACCACTCCCCACCCTTAGCTGAGCTCCCAAAGGCACCTCATTAACATAACAAAAGACACCGTTGCAGCTCTCAGCACTTAGGATGAGTTTTAGTCCTGTGCCAGAAATGGGGGACAAAGACCCAATATATATTTCTTACTATAAATCACATCACATCTTATATCATTCTCACTGAACCACAGAAAGGTTAAATGAAAAGGAAACAGGAAGCACTTGATGACTGTTACTAAATAGTGTAACATAAGTTAGCATCTCTCTCCCCTTTCGTTCTTTTCTTCCCTACCTCCTCCAGGAACTATACCTATGCTAATATATACGAACCAGCCTTAAATTTCAGACTTCTAAACACAACTGCTGCGAGGCCACACATCGTTATCTTCTCCTACCCTTCAAATATCTTCTCTGATAACCAATCACTCAAGCTAGAAATACAGCAGTCATTCTTGATGTAGTGGTCTAATCCCTACTCATCCTTTAAGATTCGATTCAGGAATCACTTATTCTAGAATAAGCTATTCCCATTTCCACCCCTGCCTGGGACGGCTGCTGTCCCTTTGTGTTACCAAAGTGCATGATTCTATCAGAATACTTACCACCCTGTATTCTCTACTGAGATATTTGCCTGCTTCTGTCATCTAAACTGCAACCGCAGTGAGAGACCATGTATAATACAATTTACTAAATTACGCAGTGAACTATAATGGTGTAGACTTGATCAAGGGACAACCCAAAGTTTGGCCTTCAGAAGATACAATGCATATTCAGATAACCTTGTAGGGAAGGGTTTTTTAAGGTGTGGTCCATGGACATAGAATATTTCATTCTATGACCCAATTATATTAGTAGAGACCCTGTAGGATACAGTACTCTGGAACTAGAATCCTAAATGCCAAAGACATAAATGCAACCTTTAACTGTTTTCAGCAAACCACCCAGCACTTGGCATATCCTCATCCCTAGACCCAAGAGAAAAGTCCACTGTTCTCTTCCCTAAATTAGCTTCCCCTCTTCTCTTCCTAATCCTTTTTTTTTAAAATCCACTTAGAGACCTAATATCCCTAGAATGAGTAAAAAAAATACCTATTCCATGCTCTCAGACCACTTTGTATATACATCTATTATAGTCCTCATCCCTTTAACACACAAATAATTATTGCACTCTAATTCTTTTTAGAACAAAGTTAGACATAAATATCTGAAATAATTTTCCTTTCTCTTATTCAGCTCTGTAAGCCTGGTCACAAACATAATGGTTGTAACATATGTAATACCACAGAAATACAATTTATTTAAATCCTAAAGGGCAGTGCTGGGCCAGGTATTAGGATATATATACACAGATACACACACAAAATCTTCTAACAATCCTATGAGTTTTTTAACGTTTATAGATGAGAAAAATGAGGCTACAAAATATTGAAGAACTTACTAAAGGTCACACTGGTAGTAAATGGTATAGCTGAAATTCAAACACAAAACTCTCATAAAATGCTGTATAAATGAATGGATGAAGTTTTCCTTCCTGATATTTTCAATGAATACTGGTTTTCTATAAAATAAAGAATCCAGGAATAGAATGAAGACAAAAGCCTAAATAGGAATTACCTTATCTATAAATGCATATATGGCAA
Source organism: Phoca vitulina (assembly GCF_004348235.1). Lineage (NCBI taxonomy): Eukaryota > Metazoa > Chordata > Mammalia > Carnivora > Phocidae > Phoca > Phoca vitulina. The sequence continues at coordinate 28,076,829 of NW_022589706.1, forward strand.
TGTAACTGTTGCTAATTTATTGACAAGGGTTATTTCCATGCTAATACATGAGTGAAGAAAATGCATACACACATAAGCATTTAGAAAATTCTATTTACTTAACAAACGTCTACTAAATACAAAGCATACTGCTTTGCTCAATTCCTAGGACCAAACTCCCTGGCTTAGTTCTCTAGTGTTTTTCCTGGAATTTGGTTAAACAGTGGTAAGAGAGCTAAGCTGACCACAGATATACTCCTGAGTAATTTAGAGTTCACAATATTGTTAAATTAACACAAATAATTTATGTAAAGCAGACTTTAATGAAATATAAATTTCAACAAGTGAAGCTAAAAGAACACATGTAGAAGTATAATTTACTAACCACACAAACATCTGCCTGTTTGCATGAACAGGTTGGGCTGATTAATAACTCCAGCTGAGACCGCAATTTCTCATCATCACCGAGAACCTGGTTAAATTTCTTCACAAAATCTTGTGCTTTCCCAGGGTCAGGCAAATTCTCTATAAAATTGAAAGAGAATCAGTATTATAAAATAAAAACTACTATACTAAACTAAAAGCAAGTGGTCTTAAAAATTATGCTGAGCTATCAAAAAACAATCAGCCTAACTGGTTCTTAGAAATAAAATTAAGAGGATTATTTTCTCTTACTTAGTATTAAATTGATAGTCCCATTATGTAAATTGTCTGTTTTGATGTTTATTATATACATATGGAGTGAATAAACAAACTCACTTGCTATGGTCATCAGTTTTCCAAACATGGCAGAACAGTTAGCCTCTGACTGAAATTTAAAACAAAAACAAAAGTCATATTTGCTACCAAATTTCTGTAAGAAAATCCAATTACACATTTTTAAAGAAAAAAAAAACCAAACCAAAACAAAACAAAAAACACCACACACTAAAAAAAAAAAAAACAAAAAAACAAACCAAACCAAAACAAAAAACACCACACACTAGCCACCAGAAAATCTACGCCCCAAGTTGGTAACAAAGAATTGTGGAGTAGCAACAACTATTAAGTTAGGACAAACAGAAGGAAAGGTGATGTCAAAAAGAGGTTTTTAAAAATTAAAAAGGAGTAACATAACTTCCATAGGGAAAACATCTTGCCAGAAGACTGAACTGAAGATAATTGAAACAATTATCGTATCAAAATTACTGTGAAGCCATACATCAAAGAAAATTAACTAAAAATCTGACAAGTAGAAAAAAATTTCTTCCTGAAGAGTTCTATTAACTATTTTGTGGCCTATTACTTAAATAACCTCACAATACCACCTGCCTCCCAAAAAGTAATTCTGTATAGTCCAGCACAATAAAGTTATTACCTTATTACTAAATTTGTATGAAATTTGAATAATTTGGATCAGAAATTGGTAAACTATGGTCCTATGGACCATCTGTTATTGTTCAAGTTTTGCGGAAACACAGTCACATTTGTTCACTTACATATTGTCTATGACTGCTTTTGCAATTTTATAAAGGCAGAGTTGAGCAGTTCACCAGACTTTATGGCTGGTAAAGCCTAAGTTTTTACAATCTGATCATTTACAAAAAATTTTGCCAACCCTTGCTTTAGCATCAATAGACTCTTGAAGGGTCTCTGTCTATAATTTCCTAGTTAAGAACACTTATTCTAGTAGCAAACACACTTAGAAGTATATTAAGAAATTATTCAAGTTTCTTTCCCCCCCATCTTTCAGAAGACACTGGGCAAAATTTTTTTGTTAATTTGACTTTGCCATATTTATAGAACTGGTACCTAAATTTGATAGTGACTACATTGACGAACCCAAAATCATGGAGTAAAAAAAAATCATGATTTCTCATAAAATTTTATCTTGATGTTTAATTCTAATTATTTGAAAACTGATGAGCCATGTATAAATTCTTAGTATCTGAAATGATAAACTAGAAATTACCATTTCTTTGTTCATACTAGAAAATAAGATTTTGTTATATTCATTTACAGTTAAAATTTAGCTTGGAAAACTAGAGAAATTATGTGTAACCGACATTTGGAAAACACTTGAAAGTTTTTACTTGCTTCATTATATGTAACTACAGAAAAACTGAATAATGACCATAACAAACTATTAAACAAATCATGAACCTACTGTAGGTTGCTTGTGCAAATCCAATAGTTCTCGTACATGACTTCTAAGCATGTTCTGACACTTCCACATTTCATTGAGAGCTCTGTTAATAAAGTTATAAACATGAAAAAAATATGTAATATAACAATCTGGTAATTATTCAACTTTACTACTTTTCTTGTTGCATGAGATAGATACGCTATGCTTCTACATCTACCTAAAATTTTAAGCACCAGCACTTATTTATAGAATTAAGACAGGTTAGCTTAAAATAGTATATAAAAGACTTCTTATGAGAGAAAATATTTCAGAAGTTTAGAAGGATGAATAGGATCTTTCTAGGTAAATGGGGACTGAAAGACATTTTTTTTAAAAAAGATTTTAGTTGAGAGAGAGACAGAGAGAGAGAGAGAGAAAGAAAGCTTGAGCACGAGCTGGGGGGAGGGGCAGAGAGGGAGAAGCAGACTCCCTGCTGGGCGGGGAGCCAAATGTGGGGCTTGAACCCAGGACCCTGAGATCATGACCTGAGCCAAGGGGAGACGCTTAACGGACTGAGCCACCCAGGCGCCTGGGGACTGAAAGACATTCTAAGCAGGGGAAACTAGAATGTTCCGGTACCAAAAAGAAAAAGATAAAATGTCATCAAAATGCCTGGGATAGGTAACTTAAGCGTTTTTTTACAGATTTGGAGCACAGAGTGTGAATAAAGTAGCATCAGGAAGCTGGAACATACTGCAGAAAAGGATCAGATCATAAAGGCATTTTCATGGCAGGCTAAGAGGTATTCATGAAGGGCTGTCGAAATAAACTTAGAAATGATGTAGATTCAAGACACCAAATTTAACTTGAGTGTGTTTATTATTCTACACTTCTTTCTCTCCATGAAAGCAGATTTTCTTCTCTCACAAACCCAGTCCATAATTCCAGGTGCCCAGAGGGATCTCTGAGACATTAGTCTATGTTGGAGTATTATTTGCCAATATTTTGAAATATAAAGAGACCAAAACCTTAGGCTAGGGATTTACTATGTAGGGTGAGCATTAGGAATCACCTGCAAATTTAAAAAAAAAATGATGGCTAACGCCTCCTAATACACTAAGGATACAACGTTACCTCTGTAGAATTTCTGCTGAAAATGCATAATCCCAATCTAATGAGGAAACACTGGATGAACCCCAATTGAGGAAATATTCTACAAAATTGGACTGGACCATGCAATACTCTTCCCCAACCATCAAAGTTGTAAGAGACAAAGACTGAGGAATGGCTCCAAATTAAGAAACTAGAGACATATGACAATGAAATATACAAGCTATAATCCCAGAAAAGAAAAAAACCCATAAAGCACATTATTGGAACAACTGAGGAAACTTAAATACACATTAGATTAGACAATAATATTGTATCAATGTTAAATCTCTTGATTTTGATAAGAGTACTCTGGTCATATAAGAGAATATCCTTGTTCTTAGGGAATATACACTGAAATATTTAGGGGTAAAGGGATCTAATGTCTGCAAATTACTCTCAAATGGTTCAGAAGAAAATATTTATGTAGCGATAAAGAAAAAGTATATGCAAATGGCAAAGTGATAAAGCAAATGATGAATCTAGGTAAAATGCTTTGTACTATTTCCGCAACTTCTCTGTAAGTTTGAAATTATATGAAAGTTAAAAAAACAAATACATAAAATATACACATATTATAATAATACACACACACACACAAGCTGAGGTTCTTTTCAGAAGAATCAGAATTCTTAGTGACGGGACATGTTTACTTTTTTTAAAAGCTTTATTACAGTGGAGTGACCACACATCCTAGTTGGCCTGGGACAGTTAAAGTTTATGCCAGTTGCCTAATCAAAAATATTAATAGTGCCTTTCTGTTTCAAAAATAACCCGGTTCGAACAACCAATCACATGGTCATTCTACACAGAGTGATCTCAATATACTTTCCTGATTAAGAAGCAGTATTTAGTTCTTAGGATTAGTATTGTAAAGCTCCAATAGTGTAATTTAGATCCCTGTGAACAGGTAGACAAAGTAATTTTGACATGGGGATTTCTTTGAATCCCTGAAACTGTATTATTGACTCAGTTGCCAAATATGTTTATGCATATAGGATTATTTTTTGCTTTTAATTTATCTAAACTTATTAATTTTTCTGTATAAACATTTATCTAAGGTTCTTTCTTGAGAGCATGTGTGAGTGTGGGGGGGGAGGGGGGCAAAGGGAGAGAATCTTAATCAAGCTCCATGCCCAGCCTGTGGCAAAATCTGAGCCAAAATCAGGAGTCGGACCCTACTGACTGAGCCACCCAGGCGCCCCTGAGGTTTTTGATTCAACTAGAAGAAGCAACAACCCTATCAACAATTAGATAAGGTAATTTTATAAAATCTTTAACTCCAAACAATCATTTAAAAAGTAACTTACTTGACAGCATTTGGATCCAAACTAGCATATAAGTAATACAAGCATTTCATTCTCTCTTCTGTTTCCAGGTTGTGGGGGACAAGATACTGTGCAAAGATTTTCTCTACCAACAGTCTATGAAACAAAAAAATCCCAGTTACAATTATTCTGTTATTTTCAGAAGCAATAGCCCTTTTATATTTTAACCATCTCATGCAAAGATACCAGACCTATGTGTGTAAATACAATGGAAAAGATTAGTAGGTGACCGGTTCCTTTCCTTGGAGTATGTTTTTTATTTGATTGCTGTTGGTTTTGTTTTGTTTTGTTTTTGAGTAATCTCTGCGCCCAATGTGGGGCTCGAACTCATGAAATCACGAGTTGCATGCTCTACTGACTGAGACAGGCAGGCACCCTGGAATATAGTTATTTTAAAATTTAGAGCTGTGGTTGCTATTTGTGGCTTTACTTTCTGTCAGTATGGAATATTTGTTCTAAAAGGGTTATACGTTATCCCTAAACACAGGGTGCTAGGCTGTTCCAGCTATTCTTCATCAGTCCTGAGGTATAGGAAATTACTTAACACTACATATAAAGCGACAATCAAGAACAGCTAATTCTCAAAAAAACAAAACAAAACAAAAAACTCAAATCCAAAACCAAAAAAACCCCAACACACAAACACACACAAAAACATTGATTTCCTCCAATTACAATCCAACTCCTTTCCCATGTCGTCATTTAATAAAATCAGGGGGATCTTCCTTCATATTACTTCCCGAAAATTTAGCTTTTCCTGTGCACATCTGATCTCTCTTCTCTCCACAGTTTAAATTCCTTAACGATACTGGAATAACCTTCTTGCTAAGCTTATATTTATTATTCAGAACCATCAGAACAAGACAATACAAGAAATCCTCATTAATCAATGAAATACACAGCCAGTGATGCTGAAGTAATCAGTCTAATTCTATCAAACATTGCAAAGTACTTTGCAAAAACCAAAATCATTACTACAACCCAATATAGAATTACAAGTAACATTCAAAAAATGATAACAATGTAAGTCCTTAACACAAGAAAAAAAATTTTGTAACTAAATATGGGGATGGATGTTAAGTTGACATACTGTGGTGATCTTTTCCCAATATATACAAATATAGAATCATTATGTTATACACCTGAAATTAATGTTATGTGTCGATTATACCTCAATAAAAAAACACCATAGTACTTCCTCTATTGATACTTACAGTGTTGCAAAAAAGTAAAAATAATAACTAGCAGTTACTGAATAGTCCCATATGGACAGGCACTGGGTTAGGGAGCTTTACGTTCATTTTTTATTTAATCCACATGACCATCTTGCATGGAAAGCTTTATTATTACTTTTTAGATAAAACCAAGGTGCACAGAAGTCAGTTGTGAGAAGTACACATCTAATAAGGAGCAGAATGAACATTTGGTCTCTGGTCTGACTCCAAAGTCCATACCTACTTCACTAATGATGCTACTTGACAATTTGTGTCAGAGTCTTATTTAAACATAGAATGTATAAATATGCAGAAAGTGACTTCCAAATTTAGAAATTAAAAAATTAAAAAGTATATTATATGTCAAAAAGTTAAAAGCACTTTTATATTCAACCATTCTACCAACATGTCAGACTCACTTGTCATCGATGCTATTCTGATAATAAATATGCAAAAGCTTGTCTTTTATCCAGCTGACTTTCTCTGCAGCTTCCTTTCCCGCTTCACCATGAAGGCAGTATTTCTTATAAAGCTGAGCCAGACCCATCATAGCTTCTTTTCTTACTCGCCACTAAAAAGTATAAAGTTTATTGAATGAGCGAGATACCAAACTTTAGTATACTAATCTGCAAAAACTGGCATTTCTTCACTAGGTTTTACAATCATATGTACATAAGCTGGCATAGTATTTATTTTCCTAAGAAGCAACAAATTGCTTTACCAACAATTTTGAATACATATGTATTTATAAATCAGACTATTTTAAAAATTGTTGAATGCAAATACTACTAAATCACCTACCAATTTTTCATTTCACTCACAGCCAAGCAATCGGTAGTAAATCTTACAGATGATTTCATTAGATTCTGTCTAAAAAAATTTGCCCTAGTTTTAAAAGTGATAAAAGGTAAAAGAGAAAGTGTGATTTACTCTGCAACCAAAAGCCCTATCATCTGGAATATTTTATCCTAATTACATTCCTTTTGATATTAACTCAGAATAAAAACAAAATTTAGTATCAAGATCCTAGAATTACGAAGTTGGAAAGAACCTTAGTGATCATTTTAAGTGAACTTCCTTACTTTATAGATTAAAAGGGCAAATGATTTACCTAGCCACATACTAGTTAGTGGAAGAAGACTCTTTGGGACTTCCAGAGACTGGAACAGTTTGCTAGGAGGAAAGAAAGGTGGCAGGAAGAAGGTCGATAAAAAAGGAGACTATAAAAACCTACAGTTAGAACCATGACAGTGAGAGGTAATAAAAAAAAAAGATATTTGTCTCAATAACAAATCAGAGCATACGATCTTTGGTTTATTTACATTAATATTTCTTTATAATCTTTTGTATAATTTCTTCATTTTTAGGCTATTTAGATGGAATGAAACTTTGTTCCCATGTAACAGGTAACAGATGCCTTTGACATTTCTCACATGAAACCAAAGACTGTAAGCAGTGAAATCTAAGATTAAGTCCTGTCCCCACATTTTATAGGGGAGAAAACAAATTTCAGAAAGGCTATACACAAGGTCATCTAATTTACTGCACCAAAATCTGGGTCCTAAAAAATATCCAGTAGATGCTATTTTGACCATATCATGCAGCCTCAGGAAGATTCATTTATTCAACTCCTTCAGAAACTACAAACAAACATTAGTAGAAGCAGGAGTGAAAAGTTTCTAAAAGGAGGAAATAACAAAATTGGTAATACCTTAAATTGAGTGTGTGTATGGAGGTGGGGGCGGGCGGGGAGAGAGTTACCAGCTAACCACTAGGTAGAGCGTCATTTCATTTAAATTAAAGCCAAGAGGAAAAACTTGTTCAAAGTTATAATCACTGATACAGTTGGACATGTTAAAGAGTGCCCACATGACATATTTGCCTCCTCTAACAAAATATTTAAAAAGAACTTAAAGAATACCTCTTGCTGTATTTTATAACCAAGAAATATAATTTTACTCTGAAACTATTGCTAAAGGACACTGCTTTTTTTTTTTTTTTCCCCGATTTCATTTATTTATTTGTCAGAGAGAGTGAGCGTGCACAAGCAGGGGGAGCGGCAGGCAGAGGGAAAGAAGCAGGCTCCCCGCTGAGCAGGTAGCCCGATGCGGGGCTTGATCCCAGGACCCTGGGATCACGACCTGAGCCGAAGGCAGACGCTTAACCGACTGAGCCATCCAGGAGCCCCAACGACACTGGTTTTATGAGGACAGTGGGTTTTCAACCATGCCTCAAATAAAATAGCACACTGCAAAGGTAACTTTTGTTAAAGATGTTAATAAGATGTCTAATCAGCCTGCCTTGCATGTCTGTCTCTTGCTTACAGTTGACACTATTACTCAGCAACAGCTTTTGTTGTTCTTAGTACTACTCTTCCTTATCAAACCATGTTTTTAATTGTGACCACAGACAGGAAATCACACAAAAAAGTATCTGAACATACAACTATCACTTCAGCCTTTAGCTTGGTACAGCACTATAGAAGTATCACTTTCATATAAAGTATGATATTCTTTTAGTCCAATGAATGACAGATCCAGCTAAGTTTATACAACATGGTCACTTCTGAAAATGTTAACTATAAGAAAAAAACATAGGTGATCACTCATTATTCTTTTGAAACTAGTAAGTGAAAAGGTAAAATAAAACTTTAGAAATAATTTCTATTGTCTTTAGCAAACACTTTATTTTTTTAAGATTTTATTTATTTATTTGAGAGAGAGAGAGAGAGTGAGAAACAGCATGAGAGGGGAGAGGGTCAGAGGGGGAAGCAGGTTCGATGAGGGACTCGATCCCAGAACTCCGGGATCATGACTGAGCTGAAGGCGGTCGCTTAACCAACTGAGCCACCCAGGCGCCCCTAGCAAACACTTTAAATATAGTAAATTACAAAAGAATAAAATTCCTCAGATTTTACCCGTTTATCCAGTGTTCTTTCTCTTACAAAGCCCAGTAGCTGATCATTTACTAAGGCAAGGTCTCTTTTGGCAGCTGTTATTATAGTAACAATGACATCATGACGAATAGCCTCTTCGGGATCATGTGATCTAACTTTCAAATATTCTGTAATAAGAGAAAAAAACTAAAGCTAAATGTTAGCTATGTTATTTGTCATGTTCAGAATGACAGAAAAGACTAATGCTTTAGGCTTCTATCCATACTGAAACAATGTTTGTAAAATGTGGCATGAATTAAAATCATTTTATTTTTGAGGTGGCAATACCCTATAGAATCACAAAATATACCACGCTATTTATTACTGGAGTCACATCTTAATAAATAATGTATTTTACCTCAACTGTTCTGGATAAGTCAAATCACAACAAAATATCTGATTTATATATTCAGAACTTAAGTTATAATACAAATTAAAAGAATTAAAAGAAAAATAGTAAAAATGCTTACAGCAAGTTTGCTGACAGGTATAGTTCTGTACATTACACAATATAAAATACAGAATAACATTCTATGACCTCTAAAAAAGATTCCTAAATAATTACAATACAAACAAAACCAAAACAAAAAAATGTTTCTTTTTTGGTAAACAGCATTTTGATAAAAGCATTTATTTGCCAATACCAAATAAGCAGGTTCAAACGCTCCATGTTCAAGTGAAGAATGAGAAATTCTAGTCTACTCCAGGAGATACTCACTTTCCGGGTTATTATTAGATTATGTTACTATATTTAATTATCACATAGGTATAATGATTTGTGCCCAAACCCAATGTCTACTTCCTCAAACTCTGATTTCCAAAAAATTCTAAAAGATTACAGTATGAAGTTTTCAAGTGTAATTTTATTGTATAAACATGAAATCATTTATCAGTCCAGGACTGATAAAAATCTGAAATAGTGCCAGGTTAAAACTTATTCAGATACTAAATTTAAGGTCAAAGGCCACATCTAAAATATATTTGTGTGATTACTCTCATATTTATAATAAATCAGCCAGCTTACCTGTGAGATCCTTTGCTAAATCTGGGTGATTCATTAAACAGTGACTGGCAAATTTCACACTTTCTAATCTCACAGGAACGTGAATGTCATTAAATCTATATGGAAAAGGTTGCTAAAGATTAGTTGTAAGGCAAAATAATTATTTTCAAATAAGGTATATCTACAGTAGGTAAGTGCCTATAAACAACAGTTACTGATTAAAAAGTGTGTTGATTATTTTATAATGACAATATGTTCTTAAGGGAGAATATAAAAAGATATGTAGTTCCAAAAAACATTTTTGAAAACAGAATGTTTACCATGCTAAAACAAACAAAAGTATAAACATATCCCCAACCCAAACTACATACTTTGTAGAGCCCCAAATTTAAGAGCCTAATTATGACACAAAACAAAAAATAAATATTTGAAACCTACAAAATCTACTTGAAAAAAGTTTATGGGGGAAAATACTAGAGGAATAAGAGGTAGAGAACAAATCATATGAGAGGCAGATCCAGAAGTTCAAAGATAAGTTCATAAAATGCATGTTATGAAACTGCTTACAACGAAAAAGTTTCGTTTCCTGGGACGAACTTGTATTACTCTTTTAAAGCTTGAGTATATTGTAAAAATGCAATAAATATGAAACACCACATGTAGATCCAAAACTTCACATAATAAAGGTAAACTTAACAACTCTCAAATTTAAAATTTATTATGGGCAATTTAAGAAACATTTATTAATTATAAATAATGTTTTTAAATAGCAAGAAATATTTTTATTTGTAAAGTAATCTCATAAAATAACCAATTAAAAGTTATATAATAGATGTCTTTTTTAAAAAAGATTTTATTTATTTATTTGAGTGAGAGAGAGAGAGCACAAGCAGGGGAAGGACAGAAGCAGACTCCCTGCTGAGCAGGGAGCACTATGCTCCAGGATCCCAGAATTATGACCTGAGCTGAAGGCAGATGCTTAACTGACTGAGCCACCCAGGTGCCCCAATAAATGTCTTAATAAATAAAAATAAAATAGTTAATAAATAAAAATTAAATCTTACTTTTTTCTTACTTTCTTATATAAAGATTAAAATTACAATAATTTTACTTTAATAAATCTTGCATTTAGGATTTATAAATTTTCTAATTGCCAGAGAAAAACGAAAACATTACCATTTATGATAAACTAAATTACAAAGTATCAAAACACTTATTGCTAAATAATTAAAGAAAATAATACAGTAAAACAGATACACTGGTAATATATCTTGTTTCAATGAATTGGAGACTGATTAGAAATAGCAGTGAATGTAAAATTATGAATATAAGAAGCCTCTTTCAGTTGATTTAGTTTTTACAAGTAATTGTTTTGCTATAAACGTCAAGGCAATCACAAGGACAGAATCACTCCTCTTGCTTATTGACAAGTATAGTTGCTTCATTCCAAGTTCTCATAAAATCAAGTTTAATTATCCAAAATAGTCAGCATTTACAGACCTTCAGAATGGCCTGTTCTGAGCAAATTAAGACTGTCAGTGTCAGAGATTTTTCAAATATTAAAATATAACTGACAAGGGGTGCCTGGGTGGCTCAGTCGTTGAGCATCTGCCTTCAGCTCAGGTCATGATCCCAAGGTCCTGGGATCGAGCCCCACACCAGGCTCCCTGCTCAGCTGGGAGCCTGCTTCTCCCTCTCCCACTCCCCCTGCTTGTGTTCCCTCTCTTGCTGTGTCTCTCTCTGTCAAATAAATAAATAAAATCTTTAAAAAAAAATTACTGACAAATCTAACTTGGGATTATTATAATGTATTTACTTTAAGAAAATTTCTAGGCCCACCTTCTGAATCAAGTGAATTAAACAATGATAAATCTAAAAGTTCTCCAGAATACTAACAGTAAAAACTGACTTTTCATGGTTTGAAGCAAGAAACGTGTAAATGGAATTCAAAAGGGAATTTGATAAATTTCATAGATTTTTCAACCTTACCATCAAGTTGAATAGATCCTAATAATTCTAAGTTCTTGAGAAGGAACATTAGAAGTTATCTGAATGAAGGGCAATGTTATTTTCAATTTCAATATCATACCATAATACCAAATTAATTCATAACTTACATCATTCAATTAGATAAGCTACAGACCTAAACAATAAACACTAGTAAATGAATACACTGCTGGACTGAAGAATGGCATGGACTGGATCATTATGTCTTCAGTCTCATGATTTAAAAATCTTAAGATGGAACATTCTCAGATGTTGCCTATCTATTTATTCTAATGACATAATTGTAGCACAGAAAGATTAAAAAGTGTTATGTGGTAAATAATAAGCATTCTTCATAAAAAATCTGATCTACAATTTATTCTCCAAGAAAGATAGCAACACAGATACTAAAAAAAAAAAAAACCACGTATCAATTAAAGTTTTGATATGTGTGGTTTTAATCAAATGGACCATACTGACTGGCCTCCAAAACATAAAAGTTAGAATCCATAGGATTTTATGTTCTCTTACCGTCCAAGAAAACACTGCCAAAGAGGACGATTCTGTGTTGCCAAATCAGAATCTTTAGAACCAAATAATTTAGCTAAAAGTCGAACAACAGCTAATCGCTCTTCTCCATCATTGCTCTAAGGAAAAAGAGAAAATAAATGGAGCCACAGTTTATTCATCAGATTACAGAAAACAACATGAATCATTCCTGAGAAGCTATAGTTTCATATTTCCACTTATAATGATGAGAACTTTAAAATATCATATGCTCTCATTTATTATGTGGAAATTGATGTGATTCCATGTCAGACTGTCTGGTTCTTTGTTCTTATTTCACACCCCCTCCAACTGCTAATTTATGCCTACTTCACTGCTTGTTTGCAATCTACACCCAGACATTGTAGAAATATGAAGATAATCATTCAATTCTAACATCCCCTAAGAGCTTAGAAAAAATTCTGTGAAGGGCAAAGCTGCAAATAATTCCCACCCTAATAAATTTTTTCTTTCTTTCTCTCTCTTTTTTTTAAGTAGACTCCATACCCATTGTGGAGCCCAATGTGGGGCCTGAATTCACAACCCTGAGATCAAGAGTGCTTACCCGACTGAGCCCCCCAGGAGCCCCCCATCCTAGTAAGTTTTCTTATAAGAAATCTTTCCTGCCATTTGAGGCACCAACATAAACTCATATCATTTAAGGTTTTGACATATGAAATTTTAATCAAGGATCCCTCTGGGGCACCTGCCTTCGGCTCGGGTCATGGTCTCAGGGTCCTGGGATCAAGCCCCACATCAGGCTCCCTGTTCAGCGGGGAGCCTGCTTCTCCCTCTCCCTCTGCCCTCCCCCAGCTCGTGCTCTGGCTCCCTCGCTCTCGCTCTATCTCAAATAAATAAATAAAATCTTAGGAAAAAAAAAAAAAGGATTCCCCTAACTTACTGGAGAACATAACACTGAAGAATATCATGATTCAGGAAAACTCATTTTTTTTTTTTAAAGATTTTATTTATTCATTTGAGACACAGAGATACAGAGAGAGAGAGAGAGCATGAGCAGGGAGAGAGGCAGAGGGAGGGAGAAGCAGGTTCCCCGCTGAGCCAGGAGCCCCATGTGGGGCTCGATCCCAGGACCCTGGGATCATGACCTGAGCCGAAGGCAGATGCTTAACGATCTGCGCTACCCAGGCGCCCCTGGGAAAACTCATCTTAATAGAAGAACAAGAATGTTAAGAAGATCTAAAAGGTCAGCTAAACTGAACATTACAAAAAAATCAAAACTTAGTTTGAAATTTTTTTTTTTTGATAAAGGCCTCCAATTTTCTTATCCTGAATCAATATATGCTATGAATTCTGTTTCAGTTTCACTAGTGATGTCACATCTTATTATAAATTATTCTGAAACCATGTGGTGTGTGAAACTTTAAAAATCACATATTCACTAGGAAAATAAAGGGAGTAACAAAAAGCAATTGCTAATTTTTTCAAGCATTCATATACAACGTGTGTCTAGAGTAATACCAGAAATCCAATAAAGAAATATTCATGGAAAAAGACAGCAGGTTAAAAAAATAAGGTACATGGGATATAGTCTTTGTTATGAATAACTTATCTTTCAGGAATAGGGGTTTTGTGGGTAAAACAGACACACTTATCAAAGAGGTAAAAAAGAAAACTGTATCAAGCTTTAACATTTGTAATTACAAAAATGATTTTCTTTGACAAAGTTTTTCTCCAGCAATGCAGATTAGGACCTTTTAGTAAGTCCAATCAACTAACCAACATGATTTATTTTTTTAAAGAAAAATCAGTTTATCTCTTAAATGTCAAAAACTAAAATAAGTGGAAGTTTTATTCTACTTGTGACTACTTCAGTGGTTTAGTGATTATTTCAAATGATGTGACATTTTATATCTCTATTTTTAACTACTGAAACTGAGTGGAAACTCACCCTCCTACCTTTTTAAAATTTAAAATATATTCCTTGAGTGAGGCTGGAATATGATTATAGTGATGGTAAACTGATTTTGGTGCAAAAATCATTTGGTGTCTCTGAGGTTGTGTCTCCCTCAGTCCACATATAGAAACCTAGAAATCTAGTTCTCATTTCCTTCCCACCATCTATCATGGCAATCTTATTTAAGGATTGAAGAGGCGTGACTTTTCATATTCAGACTCTATGAAGAGATTGAGAGAAAATATTTTAATGCCTTACACCTAGAAATAATTTGGTATGGAAACATCTTTAGGCTGTTGTTAAAATAAACTCTTAATATTAAAAAATAAAACAAAACCTTGTTCTCCATATAATATTTTTCATATAACAGACTTTCTTAGAAGCTTAGTATAATGTCCTTTTATACTGTAAATGACAAATATTTATAATAAAGACAATATGGACAATTCTTTATTTTTAATTTTTTTGGAGAGGGAGGGAGGGGGAGAAGGAGAGAATCTTAAGTAGGTTCCATGCCCAGCATTTGGGGGGGGTGAGAAGCAGACTCCCCACTTAGTAGTGGAGCCCGATGGGGCTTAATCTCACAACCCCGAGATCATGACCTGAGCTGAAAGCAGGAGTTGGATGCTTAACACCAACTGAGTCACACAGGTGCCCCCAATATGGACAATTCTTACCCATCATGTATATAAATGTTCAAAGAGTGTGAAGATTGGAGTTCTAATCTCAAGTCTGTTTTAACTGTGCAACTGGGCAAAAAATATTTCATCTTAAATTTTTCATCTCAAAAATCAAAACTATAATGTTGGTCCTAACTATACCACAGTTTAAGGATCAAATAAGATACTGGATATAAAAAGCCTTTCACAAAGTCGAGAATATTAAGCAAATGTAAGCTGTTATCTCATATAGTTCAACTGGGACAGAGGATCGAGTGTCAAGTTTTTCATATTTTTTGAGGAGTTATGAATCCCTTGTTTAGTTGGCTATAAAAAATAAGATATGCCCCAAGTCATACAGTAAAATTTTTGTCCTTGATCTATACTATGGAAGGTTCATATAGTTATAATCAAGACCCTTTAAGCACTCAGTTTGAAATCTTTTGATGTTCTAAAGTATATCTACCTAATAATAAATACTATTTAATAAGTATGTATTATAAGGAATAATATCATTCTTCATATCTATTATTTGTGTCATTGTGTTTATCATATTTAACAACTAGGAGAGTTATAATTTTCCCATGTAATTCTCCTATTACACCCAGATGAGAGAGACTGTTTTACTGAAATGATTAAAAATGTATACCTTAACTAAATGTAAGAAGATAAATTGAACTCACATTTTCTTTTAAAGAGTAAAACAATATTTATCTTTTACGAAGTTATATATAAATTTTTCTCTTAAAGCTTAAAGAGCTTAAAAATTATAGTCAGTCCTACCTTTAGTTTGAATTCAAGCTGCGGCATGACAGATAATAATAAATGAGGATCTATTGCAAAAAGTTCCTGAATCAGATCGAATACATGTTCTGACAAATCACTTACTGATGATCTTCCCAGCACCAGGACTTGATTGAAAAACTAAAGGAGATATTAAACAAAAATAAAATGTCCATTTCACTTAAAAACTTGGACAGATTTTTTTTATAAACGTGTCTAAAAAAAGATATAATTAGGCATTACATATACAACTGAAGGGAATGAAACAAAACATATTTCGATTACTAATATATGATAGAACAGTCACTAAAACAGAATAAACCTCTAAATATCTAATTATGAAAGTTTTCCAAATTAAGATGGTATTTCTAGGAATCTTCCATAAAAACAAAACAACTTTGATAGTTTATGTAATTCATTATAAAGAATTTTATAGAGAAATTTCCTTATAATAGAGAAATTTTAAAATCTCAATCTTTTATTTTCTGCATTTTATTTATGTCTGACTAATTTTGCCATGAGTTTAGTAATAAAGAGTACTTAAAGGTGGAGGCTTTTTTTTTTTTTAATACCCAAAGTCAAATAGATTTTGACTCAGAGTATCAAGAGGGAAAAAAAGTGATGATACAAAAGCTAACTGGTAATTTAAAAGAATGCTAGAAAGAAACAAAGAGAATATCAAAAGCACAAATTAAAAGACACCTCCATTCCCTGCCAATACACAGACACACATAGGAAAAAAATATTAAATTTAAAAATGCTAAGGAGGCAGTTGCACATAACTGATGTAAGTACTATTTTTGGTAGTATCATCAAACAATATATTTCCTTTGAAAAGCAACATACATTAAAAGTTAGAAAATATTCATACTTACTATGCAGACCGTGGAAAAGTAAAAAAAAAGTTTTAACAAGATTAAAAAATACACATATACAAAAATGATTACGCATAGAACACTAATTCTGGAAGGATATATTGAAAGTCTATTGGTAATGGTTATTTCTGAGAACTGAGAATAAGGTATTCAGAGTTGAAGAGAGACACTTTTCACTATATATTTTTTTGTGAAAAGAAACTTTTCTTTTACCATGTTTAAATATTAATTTAGTAATATAAATAATACTAATAATTCATGCCATTAATATACTCTCACTTGGGTTTTTATATGTGGAAAATAATTCAACAATAGATAAATGCTACACTCAAGATGGTAACTATTAAAGGAAAACACTGAAAATATCTAAATGCAAGATAATAAGGAAATGGTTAGATAAATTATGGATATATATCAACTCAAAGAAACATTTACGGTCATTTATAAAGAAATAATTTCAAAATATAGAAATATACAGACAATTCAAAATTTTATATAGAGTATGTAAAAAAAACAGGTATGAGTGTGAGCAAATGTGCAATAATGGAATGAACAGATATATCAGGAAGAATTATAAATTATTTTTTATTCTAGATTACTTTATTGATTTTCTTAAGTTAAAAAAACTTCAATAAAGTAAAAAAAAGTATTTTTATTAATATACAACAGCTATTTAAGAGAGAAACAAAAGAGTTCAGAGGAATGACCTAGGAAAATAAAGGTAAAGAAGGAGAAAGTCAAAGAGATCAGCATACTCAGGAGATAAAAAGATAAATTTAAATACAAAGGCAGTGAAAGAGGGGTGGGAGTTGTAGACAAGTTTTTATAAAATATCCTATATCTTATGCCATTCAAAAATAATGTCAAAGCTTATATAATTATTCTTATATAATACTGCATTTGGTCACATCTGGATACATCAGTTCTTTTATGTATTTGTTTTAAATAGATGAAACTGTTTATACGCTAAACAAAACTATATGTGAAAGGTCTCAATAAATTAATACAATGGATTAAGAATTATACAATTATGGAAAAAATATAAACAGAAATACATACATTGGCAATGCACGCCTCAATAGTTTGGACTGTCCTTTTCAATAAGACTTTTGCAAGGTCAAAGGACTGTTTATTTAAGTTCTGGAACACAATAAAAATATGCCAAGTTACAAATGAATTCATGAAATTTATGAGACAGAGCCATGATAACACTATAATCTTCAAATCTCTGAACTATAAAGCAAAAAATATCACTGAACCCCATTCAAGGTTTTACCTAATATTCTCTAGTCAAGTGGTCTTAAATGCAGAAGTTGCAAATAGCACTATAAATCAAAAACTAAAATTTTTAGACAGCCAAAAGCCAAACCCCTTATTTTGTTTAGTTTTATTAAACTAAAAAACAGACCTAAGGCTTTTTGGGTTTGTTAACTAATTTGAACTGCCAATTATACCCCTGTATCCTAAATGAATACACACACACACACACACACACACACACACACACACACACACACACACATCCTGTGTCATCCACCATCCTAAGTACTTCATTGTCTAATCAATGTGTGATCTAAGAAAGAGTACACCTGGAAAGTGTTCCAAGAAAAATACGTGGTCAATTAGATAGTTTTGAAACACTGAATACTGTGTTTGTTCTCAAGATTCCCAGTGTCACTATAACAAATTAAAGGGTCCGAAAAAGGCCACAGAAAAGACATATTCAATTTTTAAAGACTTATTTGGAAATGGATTTCTTACCTATCAGCATCTCTAAACTTTGAAGTTTTGGACCAAACTGAGATTCATTCACCATCATCTCGCACCTCTCCCAAAAAGACACTAGGAAACCCTATACTCTAAGTGAGTAATAACAAACTTTTTATGTGAAGAGCCAGATGGAAATATTTTAGGCTTTTTGAGTCATACAGTTACTGCTGCAACTACACAATTCTGCTGTTGAGTATGAAACAGCCACAGACAAAATGAAAATCAATGAGAATGGCTGTATTCAAAAAAACTTTATTTACATAAATAGGTAGTGAACTAGATTTGGTCCACAAGCCATAGCTTCTTGACCCTTGCTCTAAGATTTTATTCCACTGGCAAAAGGAAAGATTAACTCAAAATTAAGGCAACCTTTCTATTTCCTAAAACGGTATATAAATTTCCTAATCATAAAAATACTAACTAGAATATAAACACCAAATATGCTATCTAATTCCTCCTTGGTTTTCCCCTCTTATTTTGCCTGATATGTACCCCCCCACCTTTGCCATACTTTCAAAATTTTGGCAAATTACAGATTCATTTGAATTAATAAAATGCAAATAATATTTGGAGGCAGAAGAAGAACTTCTAATTAACTGCATTATTAGGTAAGTGTAATTAGATATACCGTTCATTTAACATCTGATCACTGAACCATTAGAGGAAAAGAGCAGGAAGGTAAGTATCAACAGTAAGGTATGACTGAGTACGTAGAGCTTGTGGAAAGCTAAGTTCTTCAGTTTCTTAGGAAGTAGCAGCAGAAAGAAAGAGAAAAAGGAAAACAGAGAGAAATATACAGCTGTGAATCATCTCTTTCCCCTTAACATTAACCATATAGTTCCTGCTTCTGCCCAAATCTTTTTCTGAAAATGCCCAAGAAAAATGGATTCTGAGAAGAAATACAATTCCTATGTCCCACATCTGTGTTACAAAGAAGGAAATACATTTTCCTTCCCTGCCCCCAAAAAAACCCAAAACAAAAAACAGACACCTAACTAAGACAGTACTCTAATTCCCACATTATATATAAATGGTAAAGGTGAAAGATTTTTGTGTTCCAGAAAATAGGAAGCACTACACTGAATGAAAATCTTCTACAATATATATTAATCAATAAATCTTCTAAAAACAATAATTTTAAGACTGATGTGTGTTACATTATTTTATTGGGGCTAGAAAATGATAGTGGGAATAATTATGTGAAATTACAAATTATTTTTCATATGTGTAGTACTATCTTTAAACATTAACCCTTAATATCTTCATATTATACAGACCTTATGTGCAGGAATGAGGTTAATAAGAATGGAGTCTAATAATTCTTGAGTAACTCCATCACCTTCCATGATGATAGAACTCATCAAGTCTAGCATGTGCATTTGTACCTTCTTATTGTGGCTATTGCTTAAAAAAAAAAACAAAGAAGAAAAAAATCAGGCTTACAAAAAGAAAAGTATACTTCCCAGTTTAAAACAACTATCTCAGATAAAGGAATTTTTACTTGAAGAATCCATACCAATTAATAGCAAAGAAATTTTGACTGCTCTATTTACTTTCTCGCTCTGCTGACTGTAACAACAGCTGTAAGATATTGTTGTAAAGTATTTTACAAAACCAAGGACTTTTAAAATGAATTAAGTCACTACACAATTAGGATTCACAGTGAGTTAAACTCAACCAAACAAAAACATCAACTTTAAAGAAAGGACATCTTTGCTTATATGTCCCCAGATTTCAAAAGGTGATAAAATTTTAATTAAGAAAACAAAAAAAAAGTACAAGATAATGATAATAGTTTTTCATCCTTTTCATTCTTTTAGATCTTAATACATTCCCCAAAATAAAACTATAAACACCAAAAAGCCCTCAACCAATACAAGTAATTTTTGCTATATTTGTCACTAGCGATTTTAGTTCACCAATACTGAAAATCAAAAGTCTGATAAAATTTTTATCAGAATTTATGACTAGAAGGTTCTGAAAATGCCATTTGGGTATCTCACAAAGAATTTCAAACAAAATGAAAAGTCAACAAGGTATAAAGCCTAGAATCAGCTTTAGTCCTACTTCCTTAGCCAAGCCAGTGAAGAGTCAACCGTAGACCTCCTCAATAAATATGTCTCTACTGCTGATCCAGTACTTAACTAAAAAGACTGGCTATAAAACTGTTATAACTAGTAGAACATCTAGGCTTCTCTCCTTCTGACTGCCTTTTTTTTTTTTTTTAAGATTTTATTTATTTATTTGACAGAGAGAGAGAGACAGCTAGAGAGGGAACACAAGCAGGGGGAGTGGGAGAGGGAGAAGCAGGCTTCCCGCCGGGCAGGGAGCCCGATGCGGGGCTCGATCCCAGAACCCTGGGATCATGACCTGAGCCGAAGGCAGACGCTGAACGACTGAGCCACCCAGGCGCCCCTCCTTCTGACTGCATCTTAACTAAAGACTTGAAATGTCCATTTTCACATTTATCAGATATATATATTTAAAGACAAATCAAGAGAAATGATACAATTTAATTATACTACAGATATAGGGATGTAGAAAAGTTTAAATCAAGACAAAATTTTAACATCATTTATGTATCTCTGAATTTTTAAAAAACCTGAAATAATGTATAAGAAACCTGCTGGGCACTTGATGGTAAAATGCAAAGATGAAAATTCCTTAAGTTGGTGGAAAAATTCTCACATTAGATACACTGTTTCCCACAACTTTTAGAAAGATACCCCTATTGCATGCCCTCTTCCAAATATTCTGTTTACTATGGGCCAAGATCATGAAGGATCAACTATATAGTATTAGGGGGAATGTGTGTAAGGGTTAAAAAATAGAAATATTCAGCTTGATGCAAAAAAACTGAAGAGAGTATTTAACTCTCAGACCCAAATATACTTAGTGATAGGAAAGAACAAAGTGAAAAGATACAAAAACAGGCCAAATGATTTCCACAGGTTCTAGTCAAGATACAGTAACTGGGATAGGACTCACCCTCCTACCTGAAACAACTAAAAGACTGAACAAAATATATGAAACGACAGTTTTCAGACACTGAACATCATGCACATGTTGCTGAGAGAGGGAAACATTTTCCAGGCTGCAGTGTGGGGAGGGAAGATACTGACAGAGCCTAGTGGTCTTCCTAAGTCTGGAAAGACTAGAATTTGCAGGGCAGAATATCAGAGGGGAGAGACCTATTCAGAGAGCAGGCTTGTAAAGGTATCCCTGAGTCTTCAAGTGCTTGCTTACTAATCAGCACATGCATGTGAGGAAATGTCTTGAGTCTGGGGAAGGCACCACCTGAAAGGAGCAGAGGGAATAATTCCTGGAATTTACAAAGGTCTTAGATGTTCCAACCAAAGTGGAAAAATCTCACAATTCACAGGGCATTCTGTAATCAGAAGGGTAAACTCACATATCCAAACTCAATGAGCCCCAAACACAAGAAAAAGAAAACTCCATTGGGGTACATCATAATCAAATTGTTTAAAACCAGTAATGAAGAGAAAATCTTAAAAGTGGGTACAGAAAAAAGACACATTATGTACAGAGGAACACAGATTAAAACTGACAAAAACTTTTCATTAGAAACAATGAAAACCAGAAGAAGATGGAGCAACATCTTTAAAAGTACTGGAAGAGGGGAAAAAAAAAAAAAAAAGAAAAAGAAAAAAAATCTATCAACCTAGAACTTTTACCATGAAAATAACTTTCAAAAATGAAAGTGAAATAAAGACATTTTCAGACATATAAAACCAAAAGAATTCTATAAGCACCAGACAAACTATAGAAATGTTAAAGGAAGTCCTTCAGACTGAAGAAAAATAATACCACATAGAAATCTGCATTGACACAAAGAAATGAAGACCACCAGACAAATGGTAAATGTGTCAGTAATGAACTCCTCTTTCGAAAGGCAAGTCTTTTTTTTTTTATTTGTTTGAGAGAAAGACAGCGAGCGAGAGCACAAACAGGGGGAGGGGCAGAAGAAGAGGGAGAGAATCCTCAAGCTGACTCTCTGCTGAGCAGGGAGCTCGACGCAGGGCTTGATCCCAGGACCCCAAGATCATGACCTGAGCCAAAATCAAGAGCTGGCCGCTCAACTGACTGAGCCATGCTGGCGCCCCCAAAAGGCAAGTCTTTTATTTACTCATAGCTCACTGTGAATTAATTAGATAATTAGGTCAACAATAAACTTAGATCTTTAGGTTCAGGAAATAAAAATATTAATGGATCAAAGAAAGGTATGTGTATGTACAAGTAATTGTGAGAGGAAAGAAGTATAATGGCAGTGGACTTAAGTGGACAGTTAAGGTCAACAAGAGGAGCAGAACGATGACAATTTCAAGAGTTTTAAAATTTTGCTGGCGATTTTAGTTTTAAAAGAAAAAGTTGCAAAAATATGACAGAATACAAAAAATGGCCACAAATTGTTCTCATCTCTATATTTATATGCCTTTGAAACGCTGTTCCTCCTTGAAGATATGGAGTCTATCTAACCAATCTCCGAATCTGGGCTTGACTATGTGCCTTCCTTGGCCAATGAAACTTAAGTAAACATGAAGTGAGCAGAGGTTTAAAAAGTGCCTGTGAGGTAAAGCATGCTCTTTCTTGCTACTTTTGAAATCAGCATATGAAGAGGCCTGGGTTAGCCAGTTGGATGATGAGAGTGTGAGAGAGAGACACACACATGACCTAGTTGTCCTATTACCTCAGCCAACTGCCAGATGTCCTGCCAGCTGACTGCAAATACAGGAGTGAGTCCAGCCCAGACAAAAAGAACTGCTAAACAGAATCATGAGTTAAATAAAATGGGGTCTATTTTAAGCCAGCAAGTTTGGGGTTGTTTTGTCATGCAGCAAAAGCTAACTAACACAAAAGGTAAAGTTTATATATTTTATCATTTTTTTACAGGCCTTCAGTTAGTTGCCAAAGGAAGCGTTTTCTCAAGCAGTCTCTTTATAAGCTTCTATTTCTACACCAGTACAGTCCATTTCTTTCCTGTTTATTCCAGTTAAATTCTATTCCTACCATTCTAAGGAAACAGCATGACATAGTATTCATAAAAAAAAAAAATCTACAGAAAACTCTAGAAATGTGCTATCCAATATGGAAGCCATTAACCAATAGCCACTTTGCCACTGAACACTTGTAGTATGGACAGAGCCACAAGTTGAAATAATAATGCTTTTGTGGGTGCCTGGATGGCTCAGTCAGTTAAGTGCTGGTCTCTTGATTTTGGCTCAGGTCATGATCTCAGGGTCATGAGACTGAGCCCCACGTCAGGCTCCGAGCTCAGCGGGGGAGTGTGCTTGAGATTCTCTCTCTCCCTCTGCCCTTCCCCCTGCTCACGCATGTGTGCCCATGCTCTCTCTCTCTCTTTAAAATAAATCTTAAAAAATAAGTTATGCTTTTGAATATTCTGGGATAAAGTATATTATCGAAATAAATTTCATTTGTTTCTTTTTAACCTTTCTTAATGTGGTTACTAGAAAATTTAAAATTTATGTGAGATATATCATGTTTGTATATAGTGCAATGCTGTAGAACACATCTCATGATAATGCTTGGTTTACTAAACAAAAGACCCAAAGAGAATAAAACACTGAACTGAAATCAGAGTTTAGGCTCTCCTGTTCAGTGATTTGTCCTTGGGCAAGCCACCACCCTCCCTTTCCCTATTTCTATAAAGAAAGAGCAATGATTAAGGTGTTTTTCTAGCTTGAAAATGAGAAGTCAGTGTGCTTAACCACTGAGGTACTATGATTTTCAGCACTCACTAATGGTACTTACAATACTTATAATTCCCATTTCATAATTTAATATTTCATTACATAAGGCCTCACACCATTTGCTTTATAAGAGTCAAACAATGTAATTGATACCTAACCTAAAATAGTAGTATAAAAGGAAAGGCAGCTTTTAGACAACAGATTTGCTTATTTTCCTCATGTCAAGTCTTCTAAGGAAAACATTTCATTATAAATCTAAAAAATCATAGTTACAGGCACAGTACACAATACTTCACTATGCACAGCAAGGAAAGAGACAAACAGAAATGCTTAAAAAATAACTTACTTGATCACTGAGAAGAGAGTCCTAAAAAGCTGAATAAAAATTTCATTGCAATCTTCCAATTCGAAGCAGATGTTATATGATTTAACCCAAGCTAAGTTCTTAAATAAATAAATAAAATGATTATTTACATTTGCACAGAATAGTTACACAAAAGCAAATTCATTATTATAATTTAATTTTTAGAATTATGAATCTATATTAAGGCTTATAAAGGTCCAACTATATAAAATTAAAGTTGTTAAAGTTGTCATATACTGTGACCTTTAAAAAGACATACATCTGTTGGCATTAACCTACTCTAATGGAAAAATACTAAAATTGTTAGAGATTAATAGACTTATATACATACTAAATATAAGGAACAGTGAAAATTAATTCAACTTAATCCCTCTTCAGATTAGAAAAGAATAAAAACAGAAAGATGAAAATAGTTTCATATAATAGGTTTTCCAGTGGAATGTAGTCTTAAAAAAGACATTTTATTAAGTGGGATTTGTAGAAAACGAAAAAATTCATTTTACATTATAAAGTTACTGTAAGGAATTTTCTATTACACAAACAGTGTGATATTTATTAAATTTTTTTTACCTCTAATAAATAAAAGTATCTATTAAACTGTGGACTCTTTGTATCCTCCAAACCTTTTAATTGTCTGGTAATAAACAAAAATATGTCCTGTTAAAAAAAATGATAAAATTAATTTAGATACACATACTTATCATTCTTTTAAATACATTAATAATAGTCTGTATACATATTCTCCACTACATATGATAAAAGAAAATTCTCCTTAGCCAAATGACTTGGGACTGGCTTAGTCTGTTATTCCAAATAATGAGAACAGAGCAAATTATATAAAATTGTATCTTTTAGAAATGATAATAAAAATTATTATTGGCATAAATCTTTAGGCTTTCTCATTCTTGGAGAACCATAAGTTCTATATCTTGTTACCTTTTCTTCTACTACAGAACTTCCACTTTACTCACTATCTTCATCTTGCATCATGGCAAAGAATTATCTTCATTTTAAGGACCTGGACAAGAGTCTTTCCATTACTATTTCCTACATGAAAATAGTAATTTTCAGTATCTAGTTTGAATTTGATGTGTGACTACAAACTTGTGTGGAACAAAAACAATAATAGACTGGCTCAAGGGTTGTACTTTTCATGACAATAGTGTGCCATTTCTTAATAAGCTTTTTTTTAGAAGTTTTAACCCAAAATAGAATCAGTACGCAAAAAAATGACTTTAGGACAACTGAAAAGAAGGCAGTTCAAAATATTAAAATTTGCCAGGAATAAAATTATTCAGAATATGAAGTCAGCTCAAGAGATCAACTCAAAAGAGTTCCTCATACATTTTAAACAAAGGCAGAAACTTCCAAGATAAGCATAATATAATTTTGCATGTAATGTGCAGCGGGAAATAATCATTTGAATAGGAAATTCTGTCACACTATTGTTTTATAAAGTGTCACTAATCCACTATTTATCCCTTCAATTCAGCCACCGAGGCTTAGTAATGGGTTATCATGAAGGTTACATATGAGCAGACAGGGACTAGTTTGATCTACACCTTTCAATGCCTCAATAAAAATACCAGTCATTTTTGTGGATATGCAATGAATTTTAACTGAATGAATAATTCATCTGTTTTACAACTTATAATCTTCTTATGATGACAGGTGAATAATAATAAAAGCTACGTTCCTAAAGGTAAGCTAAACTATAAACTACAAAAGTAAACTAAATTCTGTAAAGATTATATTTACCTTAAGTTTATCATGGGAAGTATATGGAGCTTCTGGGGCATAGATTCGAAAAATGTCGGCCAAACAACATGCTACAAGGAGACGCACATCTTTATTGGGATTCCTGAGGAAAAATTCAGATGCAAGATGCAAGGCTAGTGGGAGATACTGCTGTTTTTCGTCTTCTGAGTCCTGATCCATATCCATAAAAGTTTTTACTACCATCTGTAAAAATACATAAAAAGAAAAAAATACTCAACTCCTGATATTTAGAAATTAGTAGAAGACGTATGTTTTTAAAAACTCATGTCCATTACAACACAAACTAGTAATTAGATACTATCAGAGGATTCACAATCAATTTGTGTAAATCTACATTTAAGACTCTAATCATTTTAGGTAAAATTTAGCCCAGGTAAAAAAGTTCTTAGCCTCATACATACGACCAAATTCATTTGATATTTTGCAACATCATCAATTATGTTCCTTTTATATTTTATTATCAAAGCTGCCTTGATTTAGGCTCTTCCAAACTGCTCTCATTTCACACTTTAGTAGGTTTTGCATTTCAGAAAAGAAAACCATGCTTAAGCATTTTTATGTAGTTGTACTTCGGATTAAAAGCTATAATTATAAAATAACCTCTGTTGTTATTTATAATTACAAAACTAACAAATGTACATTTTAGAATCACCCTAAAACAGAAAAGTCCATGCTCATGAATTTGAAGAATATTGTTAAAATGTCCGTATTACCCAAAGCAATCTACAGATTCAATGCAATCCTCATCAAAATACCAATAGTATTTTTTCACAGAACTACAACAAAGAATCCTAAAATTTGTATGGAACCACAAAAGACCCTGTATTGTCAAAGCAATTTTAAGAAGAACAAAGCTGGAGATATCACAATTCCAGATTTCAAGGTATACTACAAAGCTGCAATAATCAAAACTACACAGGTTACTAGGGAATGGGCAAAGTAAGTGAAGGCGAATTTTAAGTACAGGCTTCCACTTATGGAATGAATAGGTCATGGGGATGAAAGGAATATAGTCAGTGGTATCCTAATGGTATTTTATGGTGAGAGATGGTAGCTACACTTGTGGTGAGCACAGCATAATGTACACAGTTGTGGAATCACTATGCACACTATACACATGAAACTAATGTAACACTGTGTGTCAACTATATTTCAATAAAAAGAAAAAAAGAATAAAAAACAAAAAACAAAAAAACAACAACAGTATGGTACTAGCACAAAACAGATAGCCCAGAAATAAACCCCTGCTTATATGGCTTATATGGTCAATTAATGTACCACAAAGGAGGCAAGAATATATAATGGAGAAATGACAGTCTCTTCAATAAATAGTGCTGGGGAAACTGGACAGCTACATGCAAAAGAATAAAACTGGACCACTTTCTTACACCAAACACAAAAATAAAATGGATTAAAGACCTAAATGTAATACCTGAAACCACGAAGCTCCTAAAGGAAAACACATGCAGTAATCGACCTTAAGCGATATTTTTCTGGATCTGTCTCACAGGCAAGGGAAACAAAAGCAAAAATAAACTCCTGGGACTACATCAAACTAAAAAGCTTTTGCACAGCAAAAAAAACCATCAATAAAGCAAAAAGGCAACCTACTGAACAGAAGATATTTGCAAATGATATATCTGATAAAGGGATAATATCCGAAATATATAAAGAACCCATGCAACTCAACACCAAAAAAACCAAATAATCCAATTTAAAAAAATGGGCAGAGGACCTGAATAGACATTTTTCCAAAGAAGATATACAGATGGCCAAGAGACACATGAAAAGATGCTAAACTAATCACTAATCATCAGGAAAATGCAAATGCAAACAATAATGCAGTATCACTTCATGCCAGTCAGAATGGCTAGTATCAAAAATACAAGAATTAACAAGTATTGGAAAGGATGTGCAGAAAAGGAGACCCTCATGCACTGTTGGTGGGAATATAAATGGGTGCAGCCACTGTGGAAAATAGTACTGAGGTTTCTCAAGAAATTAAAAATAGAAATACTATATGCCCTAGTAATTCCACTTTTGGATATTTACCTGAAGAAAATTTAAAAAAAAAATTAAAAAACATACATGCACCCCTATGTTTATTGCAGCAT
Source organism: Phoca vitulina (assembly GCF_004348235.1). Taxonomy (NCBI): domain Eukaryota; kingdom Metazoa; phylum Chordata; class Mammalia; order Carnivora; family Phocidae; genus Phoca; species Phoca vitulina. The sequence continues at coordinate 28,105,061 of NW_022589706.1, forward strand.
TATTTACAATAGCCAAGATATGGAAGCCACCTAAATGTCCACCAATAGAGAAGAGGATAAAGGTGACACACACACACACACACACACACACACACACTCATACTCACACACTAGAATATTAACCATAAAAAAGAATGAAATCTTGTCATTTGTGGTAACATGGATGAACCAACAGGGTATTATGTTAGATGAAATAAATCATACAGAAGATGACTTTATCATATGTATTGAATTTTATCATTTTTCTGTGCATGCTGAGGTGATCATATTTTCCTCCTAATTGAGTAAATCTCACTGACTGGTCTTCTAATTTTAATCCAAGTTTCCATTCCTAAAATCTAATTCTAGTCCAAGTTTCCATTTTAAAATAACACCAACTAGGTCATAACACTTGTACATTGCTAGGTTTGAGATGCTATTATATTACTTCAATTTTTGCATTTATATTCACGAAAGAAATTGACCTAAAACAGAGATTTCTTTAAGACAACTTTGTCCATTTTATTTTTTTTTAATTTTTTAAAGATTTTTTATTTATTCTTTTTTAGAGAGAGTGTGTGTGAGAAGGGGAAGGGCTAAGGGAGAGGGAGAGAATCTCAAGCAGACTCTGTACTGAGAGTGGAGCCCACCATGGGGCTCAATCCCATGACCGCAAGATCATGACCTGAGCTGAAACCAAGAGTTGGATGCTTAACCACCTGAACCATCCAAGCACCCCCAACCTTGTCCATTTTAGAAATGAGGTTATACTGGCTTAAAACAAATTGGTAAGTGATCCCTTTTTTCCTATTACACGGAAAGTTTATAGTAATGCTGGTTTTATCTTTCTTCCTTAGATATTTAGTGAAATTCAACTGATCAAAGAACCATAATGGAATTTAGAAAATATTCTGAACTGAATGACAATGAAAACTATTAATACTTGCGGGATGCAGTTAAAGTTGTACTTGTAGGAAATTTACAGCCTTAAACGTATAAGCTACAAAAGAAGGAAGAATGAAAAATCAGTGATCTACATTTCCATCTCAGTTAGAAAAATAGCAAATTAAATAGAAAGGAGGTAGAATCAAAGGGGGGAAAATTAAAAGACATCAATGAATTGAAAAACAAACATACAAAAGAGAAAAACCAAACAATGCCGAATGTTGACTGCTGAAATGACTAATAGAATTGACTCTATATAGAATTGTCTCTATAAGAATAAATCAAGGAGAGAGAGAGAAGGCATAAATTACCAGTATCAGGAATTAAAAAGAGGACATATTATATTATTCACCCGATAAACACTTAATACTACACTGGATAATAATAATACTACACTGGAGGGGGCTGTCACACAAAATACACTATCTGAATAATTCTATCTCTATGAAAAGAAACTGAATCTGAAATTAAAAACCCTCCCACCAAAAAAATCTCCAATGTTAAATGGCTTCACTGGTGAAAAGTCCCAAATCAAGGCAACTATGTATAGATAGATATAGTACTAGCACTCTAATCAAAATACCAACCCTCTCCTGCCATTCTGTTACAGCTTTGTATCTTGGTTTGGTTATGCAGGTACTAGTCAGTGACAGCCTACTTACTGTTCAAGTACAAACATCCCTTTGAGACGTTAAGCCTTATTTCTTGGGTTATCTGTTAACATTTTAGTACAGATTGTTATCTAGTTGGAATCAGTGACAGAAGATAAACACCTGAAGTTTAGGAATTCTTAGAGAAATAAAGAGCACCAAATGGGAGTTGTGAAGGGATTAAAGATAATCCTAACATTAACTTCAAGTAGGACTAGCCAGGCCACCTGAAATCATCTGATTAGGATCCCTCCTACATAATTCATCTAACCTCAACCAACAAAATAATCAAAATTTGTATTTATGGATGAGTAAACTAAGGAACAGTTTAAATCCTCATGCAGTTGACAAAAGCCAAAGGAGAGAACATGCAAACCAGAGATATTTGGCCTTTATCTTGAAGGCAAGAACCACTGACGTATTTTGAACAACAGCATAATATGGTTAGATTTGCATTTCATGAAAATACCTTTTTATTTATGAGGTAGCCACTAAATGAATGTCTCACTCACAAGGTTGATGAATCCATCAAAGCTAACTCAGCCAAACTTTGAAGTCATCAGAGACATCTTACAAAGTATTCTGAAGCAATCTCAGCAAGTTGAGTGGGAGGCAAGAGATAAAGTAAAAAGGGCAAACTGTATTCCTAAATGCCATAAGAAAGGAGTTTCAAATTTTATTACATAGGAAATGCGAGTCATCAAAAAATATCTGTCAGTAGAAAAGTATATGTATTTGTCATCTATTGCTATGTGACAAAATATCCCCAAACTCTGTACCTTAAAACAATAAACATTTATTTGTCAGACAGTTTCTATGGAGGCAGAATTGGAGTGTGACTCAGCCTGATGGTTTTGCTTGGACTCTCTAATGAAACCGTCATCAGTTAAAGCTATAATCATCTGAAGGTCTGATGGGCCTACCAGATGTGCTATGAAGGTCGCTCATTCACGTGGCTGGTAAGCTGGCACTGGCTTTTGGCAAAATGCATCAGTTCCTCTCCACAGGTGCTCTCTGGACAGCTGCTTGAGTGTCCTAATGGTGGCTGGCTTTCTCCCAGTGAGTATCCAAGAGCGCCAAGTCATAAATAGCAATCTTTTATGACCTAACCTTCAAAAACATACACTGTCACTTCCACAACAGCCTATTAGTTACTCAGGACAGCCCTATTCAGTTGGAATATAAGGAAATGGGGATCATTCAGGGCCATCTTGGAGGCTAACTACCATATTATGGCTCATAATATTTACATCTTGTTTAGTCCTCTCATAAAGACTCTGGGTTTGGTCATGTGACTTATTTTGACCAATGGGACATTAGCAAGCATAATGCAAGGAGAGGTCTGATAACCAGGTGCATATAGAGGATGGAATGCTCCCTACTGGAACCCAGCTACCACACTGTTAGGAAGACCGGACTATCCAAGAAAGAAGAGACCACAGATAGAACCCTGGAAAATGAGACAACACACAAAGGCGGACTACATAGTGAGCTTAAAGCCCTAGCTGAGCTCCCAACCAAATTTAGCTTGTAAAAGTAACCCCGGCTAGGGCGCCTGGGTGGCTCAGTCGTTAAGCGTCTGCCTTCGGCTCAGGTCATGATCCCGGGGTCCTGGGATCGAGCCCTACATCGGGCTCCATGCTCCGCAGGAAGCCTGCTTCTTCCTCTCCCACTCCCCCTGCTTGTGTTCCCTCTCTCACTGTGTCCCCCTCTGTCAAATAAATAAATAAAGTCTAAAAAAAGAAAAAAAAAAAAAAGAGTAACCCCGGCTAACACCACATGGAGCAGTCATATCATAGAACTGTGAGGAATAATAATTTTAACTCATTAGGTTTTGTTTTACTACACAGTAATGATTAACTGAAACCACATCCATTCTGCAGTTTTTAAAATATGCCTTTCTGTACTGCAGAGGCAGGAAAGCTAAAAACTATATATCCTAGGTCACCTTACAATAAGGGTTACAGTTGTAATCTAGTTTAGCCAATCAAAAGCACTTATTCATGATTTGGAAAGTGGAAGTGTGGAAGAGGCTGTGTTGCTATTGCTTCTATTTTTTTTTTTTTTTTGGCTGGCAACTCTGGAGCGAAGGCATTTTGTGGTGTGTGGCAGCATCAGCATTAAGCTTTGTGACAACAGACAGGAAGGATTCATCCATTTTGTGCTGGTACTGATCTATTAGGTGTGTGAGGCTCTGGAGCAATCATTATGGCAATGGTTTACTCATGACAATGTTTCCGAGAGGTAGGTGTTATTATCATCTAAGTTTATGGATAAGGAAAGTTGTGCACTTGTAGGTAGTTTGCCCTAGGTCACAGAGTCCCAGAACAAGATCAATACTGGCACGGGAGGGAGGGAAGAAAAGAAAATATTAGAGGGCACCACATATGATAAGGGTATAATTTAGCTGAAATTTGGTTTCAGATAAATATCACATACATGGCTGTTTGAACTGGGGAGCAAAATGTAAAGTGTATTTCTTAACATGGGTTGTGGTTAAAAAAAAAAAATCTTTGTAAGCTATGAGAGTGCTTATTATATTAGTTCCTCACCAGTATCTTATATCCTTTTTATTTATTATTATTTTTTAAAGATTTTATTTATTTATTTGACAGAGAGAGAGATAGCGAGAGCAGGAACACAAGCAGGGGGAGTGGGAGAGAGAAGCAGGCTTACTGGGGCGCCTGGGTGGCTCAGTCGTTAAGTGTCTGCCTTCGGCTCAGGTCATGATCCCAGAGTCCTGGGATCGAGCCCCGCATCGGGCTCCCTGCTCAGCAGGAAGCCTGCTTTTCCCTCTCTCACACTCCCCCTGCTTGTGTTCCCTCTCTCGCTGTGTCTCTCTCTGTCAAATAAATAAATAAAATCTTTCAAAAAAAAAAAGAAGCAGGCTTACTGCTGAGCAAGGAGCCTGATGTGCGGCTCGATGCCAGGACCCTGGGATCATGACCTGAGCCAAAGGCAGATGCTTAACGACTAAGCCACCCAGGTGCCCTGATTTATTTATTTTTTAAAAAGATTTTACTTTATTTGACAGAGAGAGCACAAGTAGGCAGAGCGCCAGGCAGAGGAAGAGGGAGAAGCAGGCCCCCCATCAAGCAAGGAGCCCAACTCGGGGCTCGATCCCAGGACCCTGGGATCACGACCCAAGCTGAAGGCAGATGCCCAACTGACTGTGCCACCCAGGTGCCCCTCTTAGATCCTTTTTAGAGTAACATATGATTTCACTTATATAAGGTACCCAGAGTAGTCACAAATTTATAGAAACAGAAAGTAGAACAGTGATTACCAGTGATTAACAAAGAGGAGGGAATGAGGACTTAGAATTTAATGAGGACTTAGCATTTAATGGGTACAGAGTTTCAGTTAGGGATGATGTGAAAGTTCTGGAGATGGATTGTGCTGATGGTTGCACAATGTGAATGTACTTAATACCACTCTACTGTACACTTAAAAATGGTAAATTTTATGTTATGTATATTTTACCACAATTTAAAAATTCAGTACAAATGACTTCTAAAACTGGGGAGATATTTTTCTTAGCTACACGTTAATTAATGTTACAACCAGGTGAAATAAACACAAATATATCAAAACATGTAAACAAAACAAAAACAAAAAAATAAAGTTCAGGATGAAATAATAATAGTGTAATAAAAAAATAAAAACACAAAAGAACATCTGATCCTTGCGAATCAGCTAGTTTGGTTTTCAAAACTTTCAGAAAGGAATGCTATTACATACACTGTCACAAAATTTAGCCAAGTATAGCATGAATGACCTAACCTGGCAAAAACACAGATGAGGATGACTATACATCACTGTCCCTATGAGCCCAAATACAAACATCAAGAATGGGATCTTAAAGAAGTGAATACGGTATTTTTGTTATAAATGGCTTTGTGCTCACATAGGACATGGGAGTAGGCAGAGAGGAAAAGAGGAGTAAAAGAAAAAGGTAACATCTGGAGAACACAGGAGACTCTTTTTACTATTCTTGCAGCTTTTGAAGTCTGAAATCATATCAAACTAAAAAACTAAAATTAAAAATGAATGCATTTACCACAAAATACAAGATAAACATACATATATTAATAGTTGAAATGAAAGTTTCACCAAACTTGTCTTAAAAAAAAAGTTTCTGATTTTAATAGAACATATTTACCATGGCATCATTGGCCTGATACACAGATGTTACAGATTTGGGAATATAATGACACGAAGTATTCTAATTCTACTTTAAAACCTTAAAATAATAAATTGAATTACAGGTTTATTTCACCTAAGTTTTGATTTGCCTGTTAACATCTGTATCCTCAATGATTAGAACAGTGACTGACATAAAGTGGATGGGCATACACTTTTTTTTAAAAAACATTAGAATTCACAAAATGCCTCTTTAACATCTACTCTGATTACATATACATATACATATGAGTGTTTTATACACACACACATGAACATTATGACCCATGATATATATTCCTATCATTCTGGCATAAAACTTACTCAGTTCTAGATAATCAGTTAGTAAATATGTATCTGTTTGCTAGAAATTTATTTAGAATTTTTAAGTAAATATAATCCTAAACATGCATCTATATAGCAGGGGTCACAACTGGAGGGGAGTGACATGGAAATAAGGACTGGGGAGAAATGGAGAACACATGCCCCAATTAAAGACAGATCTAAGCTTTAGTTAATTACTGCCAGGTGACAATGCAGTAAAATACTGCAAAATCATCCAGGTGATCAGGACACAACAAAATTTTAAGTGAAATCATCTGATTTGAGAATTTAAGCAGCTCCAAAAAGTTCATACTATTGCAAAGGAAAAGCAAAACATGTCTACATGCTCTATGTGGTCCTCAAATCAACAATTTACAAATTGTTGGAAATATTTTAAAGGAAAAATGTCAATACAGCCATCTTTTCAGGTAAATAAATTATTCTGAAAAGTTGTTTTCCCTCTTCTTTTGTACTTATAGAGACATACGAGTCTTTTTTTTTTTTTTTTTTAAAGATTTTTTTTATTTATTTGACAGAGAGAGACACAGCGAGAGAGGGAACACAAGCAGGGGGAGTGGGAGAGGGAGAAGCAGGCTTCCCGCTGAGCAGGGAGCCCGATGCGGGGCTCGATCCCAGGACCCTGGGATCACGACCTGAGCTGAAGGCAGACGCTTAACGACTGAGCCACCCAGGCGCCCCGAGACATACGAGTCTTTAAACAGGTTTAAAAAAACTATGAAGAAAATATCCAATAAATGGAATATCACTAAAATTTACATAATTTTTAAAATAGTAGTAAAAATTTAGTAACACACGCTCCTCAACCATTCCACAGAAAATATCATTAAATTAAAATTTTCCACTTCCAGAAAGTAATGGTAAAGACAGACCACTATCTATCTATCTATCATCTATCTATCTATCTTATTTATTTGACAGAGAGAGAGAGAGAGAGCACGAACAGGGGGGAGCAGTAAGCAGAGGGAGAAGGAGAAGCAGGCCCCTGATGAGCAAGGAGCCTGATGCGTGGGGCTCAATCCCAGGACCCTGGGATCGTGACCTGAACTGAAGGCAGACGGTTAACTGACTGAGCCACCCAGGCACCCCAAGACAGACTACTTTAGAACCTACCAAAAAAAAAAAATAAATAAATAATTCCCAGTGGAATAAAAATTGAAATTGGGGAGGGAAATCTAAGAAACTTAAAAAAAAAAAAATAAAGGAGAACTGGGGCACCTGGGTGGCTCAGTTGGTTAAGCAACCGACTCTTAATTTCAGCTCAGATCATAATCGCAGGTCGTGGGATCAAGCCCTGCATCTGGCTCCATGCTCAGCGAGGAGTCTGTTTGAGATTCTCTCCTTCTCCCTCTACCTCTCTCCCTGCCTGCATGCACTCTCTCTCTTTCTAAATAAATAAAATCTTAAAAAAAAAGAATGTATTTATCATTCAGTAGGATTTCTTAAGACACAAAAAGTACTAACAAAAATTGATTCTATAAAACTAAAATTAAAGTGTTATTTATTGAAAGGCATCACTAAAAAGTTTTTAAAAGACATGCTACCAAATGAAAGCAGGTATTTGTGACAGGCATAACGAACAAAGAACCAGTCTTGTACATATAAAGAATTTCTAGAATTCAACCAGAAAAAGAAAATGCAAATTATATGTCTATAATTTATTCTGAGTTAATTTCTGTATGTGTTGCGAGTTTCAGGTAAAGGTGTTCAGGCACCATTTGTATAAAAGACTATTCCTTCTCCATTAATTGTCTTGGCATCTTTGTTGAAAATAAAACTGACTGTAATGTGTAGGTCTATTTCTGGACTCTCTATTATGTTCCATTGCTCTATTTATCTATCATTTTAATAATACCACATAGTTTTGATTACTGTAGCTTCACATTAAGTTTTGAAATCAGGTAGGTGTATGAGTCCTCTAACACAGTATAAAAATAGGAGAAAGATATGAACAGACACTTTACAAAAAAAAAAAAATTATACACTGGTGGTAGGAATATGAAATGGTATAACCATTTTGGAAAACTGGCCATTTTTCATAAAGTTAAAGATACACCTAAAATCCAAGCCAAAAATTCCACCCTTAAGTATTTATAAAAACAAATGTTCACACAAATACAAGGTTCATAAAAGCTTTACTCAGAACGCCCTAAATTGTAATAACTATCTATTGACAGGTAAATGAATAAATCCATTGTGGTATACACATATAAAAAACTACTAATAACAATAAAAAGAACGTCATTTAGGCAACACCATAAATAAATCTCAAAAATATGCTAAGCCAAAAAAGCCAGACACAAATGGGGAGTAGAGTGGATTAAAAAGGACTGGGGGAAACATTTGGGGGTGACATATGTTCATTATCTTGATTGTGATGACAGTTTCAAGGCTGTATACATGTATGTTAAAACTTGTCAAACTTACATCCTGAGAGCCATTCTCTGACACCAACTAAGTGTACTACATTTCAATTCAGTTCTGACAGTAACTACCAGGAATTAGCACAAACCCTACAAGTTAGAGGACAAAATTCTTCTCAACACTGCCCCCCCCCCCCCGCCTTCAGATGCCACCTACAAGCCCTGGAGGCCACCCATATTTCTGACAAACCAGCTATATCTTTGGGACTTCCTACAACACCCTCAGGTTCAATAATTTGCCAGAACAACTCACAGAACTCACCTAAAGCACAATACTTATAATTACAGCTTTACTATAAAGGATGCAACTCAGGAAAGCCAAATGGAAAAAACACTTGGGGATGAAAGAGGGGGACAAAGAGCTTTCATGCCCTCTTCTGGTGGAATCCAACACAACACCCTCCCAGGACACCAATGTGTTCACCAACCAGTGAACTCCTCTGAACCTTGGTATCCAGGTTTATTGGGGTTTTAATATAGGATTAATTATCATATGACTGAACTCAATCTCTAGCCTCCCACCTCTCCCAGGTCAGGTGGCAAAGTTCCAACTCTCTAACCCCGTGCTTGGACTTTCTGATGACCCTCTAAGAGTCTAGGGGCAGGCCAAGAGTTGCCCAATTAGCATAACAAAGACACTCCTCGGACTCAGGAAATTCCAAGGGTTTTTGAATCTCTGTGCTAAGAACCGGTAACAAAGACTAGATATATTATTATTTCGTATTGCATAGTTTAGTATGTGCAACCTATTGTATTTCTCAATTATGAAGTCAATACAGCTTTTTAAGATTTTATTTATTTGAAACAGAGAGAGAGGGAGGGAGAGAGCAAGCACAAGCAGGGGGAGTGGCAGAAGGAGAGGGAGAAGGCTCCCCGCTGAGCAGGGAGCCCAGTGTCGGGCTCCTTCCCAGAACCCTGGCAGACACTTAACCAAGTGGGCCACCCAGGTGCCCCTACAGCTGGTTTTTTATTATTTATTTATTTATTTTATTATTTTTTAAAGATTTTATTTGACAGAGACACAGCGAGAGAAGGAACACAAGCAGGGGGAGTGGGAGAGGAAGAAGCAGGCTTCCCACGGAGCAGGGAGCCCGATGCGTGGCTCGATCCTAGGACCCTAGGATCATGACCTGAGCCAAAGGCAGATGCTTAACGACTGAGCCACCCAGGTGCCCCTACAGTTGGTTTTTTAAAGTCACTACCTTGGGGAAAGAGTAAAGTAAAAGATCTTTTCCTCACTGGTAAAAATTAAATCAACCTTTTAGAAGTCCAACAAAGAAAATGAGAGTTCTCATTCGCTGTTAACTGAAATGTAAATTGTTACAACTACTTTGGTGTTTTCAGTGAAGTAGAAGATATGCACACCCAATGACTCAACAATTTCACCTATGTGTATATCTATGCCCTAAAGCAGGTTGTACATATACAGAGAATACGTATACAAGTATATTCACAGCAATGTTGTTCGTAAATGCCAAAAAAAACTAGAAATCAAATGTAAACAGAAGATTGGATAAGTAGTACAACAGAGTACTATTCAGCAATAAAAATAATTGGAAAACAGATATAAGTAATAACATGAAGCTCAAACACAATATTGAATAAGATGTATATCACAAGGAATCATATGATGTGATTCCATTCATATAAAATTCAAAAACTAAAACCAGAAAAAACCAAACTACATGTTTAGAGATGCATACATAGACAATGACATTATAAGCAAACTAAGAAGACTGCATTGATTACACTGCTTATAGAAGTTTGGGTGTGTTGATATTTTCTCTCTCTCCCTCTCTCTCTTCCTCGCTCCCTCCCTCTCTCTTTTTTTAAGTAGCCTCCACGCCCAACATTGAGCCCAGTGCAGAACTTGAACTCATGACTCTAAGATCAAGACCTGAGCTGATAGCAAGAGTTGGACACTTAACTGACTGAGCCAACCAGGCACCCTGATACACTATTTCTTTATTCACATGTTCACTTTATAGTTACTTATTAAACTATAGTTTATGTATTTTTGTAAGCTATATTTCATACATAAGAGACACACCATAACATACGTATATGCTTTTAGTAAAACAGTTAAGAGCTATTTTTAATTACAGTAATAATTAATAATAAATTTTTAAGTGTGCTAACCATCATGTGATTTTGAAAAATATTCTATTTTTTAGGAATACATTTTGAAATAATAATGAAATGATATAATGCTCGAGAGGTTTGCTTCGGGAGTTTATTATCCTATTTTGTCCATTTTTGGTTTTGTTTGAATGATTTAATAAAAAGTTACAAAGCTTTAAAAATAATATTACATGTACCACAAGAATCTCAGATTTCCTTTAAAGCAACTAATCCAATCATCTTTTAGATAATATAAGGACTTCAAAAATTTCAACTCCATTAAAAATGAGAGGAAGAAGTGGGAGAAGGGGAGAGGAAGAGGTATAGAGGAAGAAATGGAGACCTAGAGATATTAACTAAAAAAATGTAATGAATTAATGGCAGTTCTAGGACTAAAAACTAAAACCTGCACCTCAGGATTAGTAATCTAATACTTTCCTGAACACCATTTTAACTCTCATATGTCAGGGCTTTAAGTTTACAACCTATTTTTTTTTTTCATTTTACTTATTATTCTCTGTCTTTTCTGCACTAGGACTTTTAAATTCTGCAAAGGCAATAAGAATGTATTCATTTGTGTGGTCCAGAATCTATAAAACTATACTGATACACAGCACTCTATTTGTTGAATTATGAATGAAACCATTAGTTCAGACAATCTCTGTATGTACACTAAATTTTTATTTATTTTTTTTTATTTTTAAAAAGATTTTATTTATTTTTTGACAGAGAGACACAGCGAGAGAGGGAACACAAGCTGGGGGAGTGGGAGAGGGAGAAGCAGGCCTCCCGCGGGGCAGGGAGCCCGATGTGGGGCTCGATCCCAGGACCCTGGGATCATGACCTGAGCCGAAGGCAGACGCTTAACGACTGAGCCACCCAGGCGCCCCTGTACACTAAATTTTTAAACAACAACAAAAACATCCATCTTTCAGGGGTGAAAACATGTGAGCTTGGGAGTTAAATAAAACTTACAATTTTTATATCAAAATGGTGGCTCACTCACTAAGTGTATACATGGACTGCTAGATTAGAGTGGTACTGAGCTGTTTGCCAGCATGTACTCCTTTCCATTTTCATATAATTACTTGTAACATAAATCCTTTTTTTTTTTTTCTTTTCTCCACTGGCTTTGATCAGGTCTTTATTCAAAATTAGCTGTCCAAAATGATTTGACTTTTATAGAATACACCTAAGTTTTTATAGGCAGCAGGCTTCTCCGCAGTGGGTTTCTTTTCTGCAGGCTTCTTGTCAGCTGCTGGTTTCTTGGTAGCTGCAGCTTTTTTCCCCACCACAGGTTTCTTCCGCTTCTTCACACCAACAGCCTTCTTCCCTTTCTTCCCTACCACAGGCTTCTTGCCTGGAACCCCCTTCTCATCTGATTTGGCTTCTAAGGCTGCCGCTGCCTTATCCATTTGGAGTTTGTGATTCTTGGCCTGGTGAAGAATGGTATTCCGGCGCATGGTCTTTGCATATGGGTTTAGCTTCAACATGATTCTCAGGTTCTTCAGTAGATTCTTCTTCAGGATTCTGTGATGAATCTTCATGCGTGGTGCTCGGAGGGCTCTTTGGATCTCTGGACTTTTCAAGATTCTGCTACGGTCTATATTAAGTATGCATGGTAAGGTTGTAGTTACTCTTGAGGGAGGCAGCCTTAAGCCAAGTGCCATACAGATCGTCCAACTTGCAGAACGCACTTTCAGTCCAAATGCAGAAATGTCCCACATGCCCACCAGGAGCAAGTTTCAAAATGTTCAGTTTGCTTACATTAAGTAAAGTAATTCCAGGGATGTTTCTGAAGGCCTTGATGATACCGCTGTCTTCATTGTAGAAGTCTCTTGCGCTGAATACAACGGTTTCTCATTTTGCCCTTGCCAGCTCTCATTCGCGGAGAGGCATAGACCTTTTTGATATCAGTCCAGGCTTTAAGTTTCTTAAGAAGCAAAAGAGCCTCCTTGGTCTTCTTGTAGCCTTCAACTTTATCTTCAACCACCAAAGGAAGATCAGGAATTTCCTCAATACGATGACCTTCAGCCATGACCAGTCCTGGTAAGGCTGAGGCAGCCAGGGCAGAGCAGATGGCATATCGCTTCTGTGTTGTGTTCACTGCACGATGCCAACAGTGCCAGGTTTTGGTTGGTGCAAACATGCAGCCCCCATGACACATATTTCCAAAAGCACCCTGGCCAGAACGGTGAGTCCCTCTGCCTCAAACTCTGGGAATTCAAGCCACAGCTCTGCCAGTACCCCAAGACTCAGCACTGGTTTGATGACCTGCTAATTCACTGACAGCATATGGCTGTCTGTTGTTTTTGCGCAAGTTGGTGTGAACAAAGTTCACGATATCAGATCGAATGGAAGCCTTGAACACAGCAGGCAAAGTAACATTTTTGCCAGATGATTCCCCCTTTTCGGAGTACACAGATATCAATGGACGAGCACACGCCATCGCGGGGAGAGGAGAGGGCCCGTAACATAAATCCTTCTATCTAATATACATTTGGGGTGAAACCTGAGAGAAGCAGGTGAGGCAGGAGCACAGTTAATGCATAAACCATTAGAACTACAAAAATAAAGTCTATCTAATACACATTCTGATTTGGGAGTTAAACAGATTAGAGCAACTTTTAGGCCTAATGCTCAAAGTTCAAGTGACATACTGACCAAATTTATCACATTATTATGTCTTTTCATTGCACCTAGATTTTAAATGTCTTTCAAGAAACAGTATTCTTAAGAGCCCTGACTGCGTATCTCAAAAGTGAGTTACCTTAATACTGAATACAGTTTATACAACTAACATTCCTTCTTACACCATACCTCGTTTTACTTTAATTCTCAAAATCAAACTCAATGCTTCTAAGTTGTTCTTAAAACATCTATTTTAATGTTACCACAATTCAAATAATGGTTCCCACTGACCAATATCTTCTGACATTTAAAGCATCATAATTTATACTCTTATCTTACTATGTATGAATATATATGTGTATATATACACATGTATAAATTTGTAAATATAAAATGTTATATTGATTTCAATCTACACTCTAGTCAAACTATATTCATTATATTCCAAAAACATCCCAAGCATCTTTTTATTTTTAATTTTATTTATTTGAGAAAGAAAGAGAGAGCATGCACGCATGCAAGTGCTTGGGTGGAGGGGAGAGCGGGAAAGAATCTGAAGTAGACTCCACACTGAGTGCAAAGCCTGACCTGGGCTTGATCTCACCACCATGAGAACATGACCTGAGCTGAAACCAAGAGATGGATGCTTAACCAACAGAGCCATCCAGGTGTCCCATCCTAAGCATCTTAGGCTTTGCGCAGAAAAAAGAAAGAGCTCATAGCGCAACACTTACTGAAGAAATATATGAATATGCCCTAGAACTGCTTCTACCCCTAACTATACTCCTCACTCAAAATACTTTTTTAAGATTTTATGTATTTCTTTGACAGAGCGAGAGAGAGAGAGAGACAGAGCACAAGCAGGGGGAGCAGGAGAGGGAGAAGCAGGCTCCCCGCTGAGCAGGGAGCACGATTCATGACTCAATCTCAGGACCCTGGGATCATGACCTGGGCCAAATGCAGACGCTTAACTGACTCAGCCACCCAGGCAGCCCCCAAATACACTCTTGATTAAAATATTAATTAACTTAAAGTTTCTGCTCAAATTCTACTTCCTCTTTTATTTTTGGAGAGAGGGAGAGAGAGCACGCACACAAGTGGGAGGAGGAGAGGCAGAGGGAGAGAGAAAATCTTAAGAAAGCTCTACGCCCAGCATGGAGCCCCACACGGGGCTCAATCTCATGACTCTTAGATCATGACCTGAGCCAAAATCAAGAGTTGGATGCTTAACCCACGGAGCCACCCAGATACCCCCCTACTTCCTCTTCTTGAAGCCCATTTGACCACCATAGTCTGAATGGATCGCGGACTCCTCTGAACTGAAAACAGAGTACCAATTACAAAGCAATTATATTATGGTGTCACCTTGCTGTACTTATTAATGTAAAAATCATGTATCCTCAAAATTTTGATCTCTAAGGGCTAGGTGCCATGTTTTACATATTCTACGCTGGTCTTGTAAAGTAAGACAGAACTGCCTATTTCCTGAAGGAATGAAATGTACTAATATACTTTTTGACATGCTCTAGACTTAAGTGGTGGACCAAGTCTGAGAATGTAAATCTCTGAAATTCTTATTTGCCAATAACAATGCAATCAATATACACTTCAAGACTAAGTGCTAATATTAAGACGAAACAAAACATTAAAAATAGGACTACCATGATTCAGCAATTCCACTTCTGGATATTTATCTGAAGAAAACAAAAACACTAACTTTAAGAGATATCTACAACTTCATGTTCACTGCAGCATTATTTACAACACCCAAGATATGGAAACAACTTAAGTGTCCATAGAAGAATGGATAAAGAACTTGTGTTTTTTAAACACACACACACATTCTCTCTCACACCAGAATATTATTCAGCTATAAAAAGGAGCGAAATCTTGCCATTTTCAACAACATGGATGAACCTCAGAGGCGTTATGCTAAGTAAAGTAAGCCAGAGAAAGACAAATACCGTATTATCTCTCTTATATGTGGGATCTTAAAAAAAAACAAAACAAAAACAAAATATCAAAGGTGGGGGGTGAGGAGTGGGAGAAATGGGTGAAGTGTTTATTTTTTTAGTTTAAGTTGAATAATTTCTAATTAAAAAAGAAGAAAAGAAAGAAACCCTGCACCTGGGCAAGAGGGAAAAAAACCCCACAACAAACAACAACAAAGCATCAATATAGCTATTTCATTCAATTTCAACAAATTAAGTTATTCTCCAGGGAAAAACTCAATAAGCTGTTTTACTAACAAGCCAGTAGAGATTAAATTTGTTTTGTTACTAATATATTTAGTTGATGTTCGTATTCTTTAACGAGACGTTATAATTTCATACCTAAATTGAGTGGTATAGGAAAGTTAGATGCTACACATACCACTACCCTCTTCCTGAACTCCAAACCCAAATTTATTCTAAAGGCCCATTCTATTAGTCCCAAGCCATTTAATAATTTATATACTATAAAACTACACTTTCAATGACTCCTGAAAAGTTTCTTAACTAGAGGAAATGTTTTACGACATTTGTTTCCGCTTTTAAGGTAATCCAGTACTAACAGGGTTCTAAAAATAACCTGGATACTGACTGTAACAGAGACAGTCATCACAGAAGCTATTTTAGCTTCAAGGGCAATTTATAAGGTCCTAAAATATGAATAACTTTGAAGCCTGAGAGGTTCACACCTGTACAAGAGGTTTTCACTTTTGTTTTAACATATCTTAGATGTTCTTGGGGTAGTGAGGTTGAAGGATAAAATGAATGAAGGCAACATTATACAAACCAATTAAGTATTCTACAGTTTGACCCTCATGTAATAGAAAAAATTCTTAATGAAAGCATATTTTTGTAGGTAAAGTATCTGTAATAGTACTAATAGCTATCATTTATTGAGTTTTTGCTATGTGCGGGCATATTTCAAGTAATTTAAATGTACTATTAACTCCTCTAATACAATGATTACTTATGGGAGGGCATTATTATTAAATTCCTCATTTAACAGATGAGGAAACTGAGGCTAAGTAACTTGCTCAAGAGTAAAAAAATTCAAATCCAGGCAGTGTGGCTTATCACTCATGTCCTTCTTACCACTCAACCTATATATTATATATAGTATAGTATGGTATAGTACAGTAGGACAAGTGGTTGTCCAAAATGACTACAGAGAAATAAAATACCTACACATAGAGTATACTGTAGAAACTATATTGTTATAGTGCTATAAATACTACGTGGTTATGTTCCCAAGCCAACTCAAAAAGCCTATTTTTCTCACAATGTAGCTGGGTGAAGACTATAGTAGAGAATTTAGATGGGAGGAGATGGCAGCTTAATGAATACCATTAATATATTAATTTAACTTCAAGTTTTCTAGCTTTCCTTTTCCTAAAGGTGGATTATTTGCCCTTCTCTTAAAATGATCAATCATTATTCAAGATCTTTCTACTCAAAAATGCAATGAGGGGACGCCTGGGTGGCTCAGTTGGTTAAATGTCTGCCTTGGACTCAGGTCATGATCCGAGGGTCCTGGGATCGAGTCCCGCACTGGGCTCCGCACTCAACAGGGAATCTGCTTCTCCCTCTGCCTGCCGCTCCCCCTGCTTGTGTGTGCGCTCACGTATGCTCTCTCTCTGACCAAAAAAAAAAAAAACCTTAAAAAAAAAAAAAAAAAGCAATGAAAAGTAGCTGGCTTATCTTAAGGTTAAGTGGATTAAAATTTGGAAAGGAGAAGAAAAACGAGATTTAAGCAGACAAGTATATATATGTGGGAAAAAACAGATGGAATTAATTATGGTACACACAGTGACAGCCAGGGGATAAGCAATAGTAAGTACAGGGAAATTCTTGCTAGGGGCAAGATGAAAAGGGAATGGTGGGAAAGGGTAGATAGTGGTAGGGAAGCTGAACTGGGCAAAGGCTTCCTATATCAGTTGCCAGAAAATACTTCTGCCCAAAAGAACTTGATGACTGCTACAGAAAGGGAAAATCAAAAGCTGGATCTTTGAAAAGATCAACAAAATGGACAAACCTTTGGCTAGACAGACCAAGAAAAAAGAGAGAAGACTCAAGTGACTGGAATTAAAAATGAAAGAGGGGATATTACAATTGACCATACCGAAATAAAAAGGATTATAAAGGAATACTATGAAGAACTGTATGCTAATAAATTAGACAACTTAGATGAAAGGCATAAATTCCTAGAAAAACACAAACACCTCAAGAAAAAATAGAAAATCTGAATAAATCTATAACAAATGAAGAGATTGAATTAGCAATCAAAAATACAAAGAAAAGCCCAGGCCCAGATGGCTTTACTGCTAAATTCGACTGAACATTTAAATAATTAATACTAATTTTCCTCAAACTCTACCAAAAAATAAAAGATGATGAAACACTTCCAACTCATTTTATGAGGTCAATATTAACCTAATTCCAAAACTAGACAAAGATATCACAAGAAAACTATAGACCAATCTCTTAAAAAATATGGATGCAAAAATCTTCAACAAAATACCAACAAACAAAATCCAGCAACATAAAAAGAATTACACATTATGATCAAGTGGGATTTATGCCAGGAATACAAGGTTGATATATCACTTGAAAATCAATTAATGTCGGGGTGCCTGGGTGGCTCAGTCGTTAAGCGCCTGCCTTCAGCTCAGGTCATGATCCCAGGGTCCTGGGATCGAGCCCCGCATCGGGCTCCCTGCTCGGTGGGAAGCCTGCTTCTCCCTCTCCCACTCCCCCTGCTTGTGTTCCCTCTCTCGCTGTGTCTCTCTCTGTCAAATAAATAAAATCTTAAAAAAAATATATTATGGATAAATAAATTTTGCTATATTCATACAATGAAAAAGAATTACTGTGCCCCATAACAATAAGGTTGAATTTCAGACAAGGATGTTTTAGTAAAATGGCCAGACATAAATGAGTATGTATTGCATGATTCTATTTGTACTAAGTTTCGTGGCAAAACTTCTGATAGAGATCAGAAGAATGTCTATCTCTGGGGAGGAAACATAAGTCAGCCTGCTGGGTGCCAAAAGTGTTCTGCATCTTGATCTAGATTATGATTGTGTGTAAATACATATATAAAAATTAACAGAATGTTACACTATGGTTTATACAGAGAATACAAGAGAGTGGAAAATATCTTTAAAGGACTGAACTGTCCACCCAGAATTTTGTATGCAAAAAGTAATATCCTTCAAAAATGAAGGTAAATTAGTCATTTTCAAACAAATAAAAACTACATAAAATTACCTCAGCAAGTCCTCACTAAAATATACACTTAAGGGAGGTTCCTCAAACTGAAGGATATTATCATCAAGTGGAAAATCCAATATTTGGGAGGGAACGAAAAACAACAAGAAATGGTAATAAGTGCACAAACATAAAAGACTATTTCCCTTGCAACTTATTTAAAATACACAGAGTTGTTTAATGTGTGGTTTATAAATATATCTTGGGGGTGCCTGGGTGGCTCAGTCGTTAAGTGTCAGCCTTTGGCTCAGGTCATGATCCCAGGGTCTTGGGATTGAGCCCTGCATCAGGCTCCCTGCTTGGCGGGAGGCCTGCTTCTCCCTCTCCCACTCCCCCTGCTTGTGTTCCCTCACTCGCTGTGTTTCTCTCTGTCAAATAAATAAATAAATAAAATCTTAAAAAAAAAAAAAATATATATATATATATATCTGTGGTATAAAGAGAGAGGGATAAATGGACCCATACTGATAAAAGATTACTACATTTTACATGAATTAGTATAAAAATAAAAGTCTAAGACTGTAAAAATTAAAGATGTGTATTTCAATCCCTGCGCAACCAGACATAGACACACAGAACAAAAAGGTATGCCTATAAAGCCAAGAGATAATTAAACTGGAATTCTAAAAAACAGCATATTAAAAGACAGGAAAGAAGAGAAAAACAAACAGGTGAGACATATAGAAAAAGTACAAAATGGTAGACATACATCCAACCACATCAATTAAATGTGATTACTCCAATTTATGCAAAAATTGCTAAAATGGATAAAAACAGTATTAAAAAACTTAAAAAGCATGACCCAACTATATGCTGGATGCATGTTAAATAGAAAGACACACTGGTTAAAAGAAAAATGTGGAAAAATATATAATGCAGACAAAAACTATAAAAAGGATGGAGTTTAGACATTAAGAACTTATTAGGAAGATCTAACAATCATAAATGCAACGATATGTGCCTTACAACAATTATAAAATAAATGAAAGAATAATCAACAGAATTAAGGGAGAAATATACAATTCCACAATCACAGAGATTTTATCACTCTTTCTCAGCAACAGAACCAGGTTAAAACTTTTAAAAATCAGTGAAGACTTCGATGATGAATAACAATCTCAATCCCCTGACAAAATGGACACTAAATGACCTTATAGAACACTGCATCCATCCAACAAATACACATTCTTTCCAGGTGCACATGATATGCCTGCCAAGAGAG
Organism: Phoca vitulina; assembly: GCF_004348235.1. Classification (NCBI taxonomy): domain Eukaryota; kingdom Metazoa; phylum Chordata; class Mammalia; order Carnivora; family Phocidae; genus Phoca; species Phoca vitulina. The sequence continues at coordinate 28,124,814 of NW_022589706.1, forward strand.
GCCATATGCTAAGCCAAAAAAACAAAAATTTCAACAGATTTCAAAAGACTATAATCTTATAGAATATGTTTTCTGATCACAGGATTAAATCAGAAATCATTGACAATCAGATATTTATAAATACTTCAAGTATTTGGAAATTAAATCACACATTTCTGAAGGATTCATAGGTCAAAGAAAAAAATCACAAAGAAATGAAAAAACATTTCTAACTAAATGGTAATGAAAACATCAAAACTAGTGAGATGCAATTAAAAGTGTTCTGAAAGAAATGCATAGCTTTAAAAAGCTTATTTTAGGACAGTGGTTCTCAACCAAGGTGGTTGTGCCCCCCCAGGGGACATCTGGCAATATCTGGAAACATTTTTAGATGTCATTACTGGGAGGAAGGGGCCTGCAACTGGCATCTAGTGGGTCCATTTGTAGGATGCTGCTAAACATCCTACAATGCACAAGACAGCCCTCCAAGACAAAGAATTACCTGGTCTAAACTGTCAAGAGTGCAGAGGTTGAGAAAATTCTGTATATGAAATAGAAAAAAGAACAAATCAATAGAAAACAAACAAGCAATTGAAAAAATGAGCAAAGCCAAAAGTGAGATCTTTGAAGAGTAACAGATTTGACAAACCTCTTGCTAAACATATCAATTTAAAAAAGAGAACCAACATGAGGAATGCAAAAAGGGAGTATCACCACAGATCCTATAGACATTAAAAGGATAATATTATAAATATCTACTTCATGTGGATAAAAAACTTAGAAGAAATGGACAAATTCCTTTAAAATACATTGCTGGTGAACCTGTAAAATAGTACAACCACTCTGGAAAAAAGACTAGCAGTTGCCTCCTAAATTAAACATAACCTGGGGTGCCTGGGTGGCTCAGTCAGTTAAGCGTCTGCCTTCAGCTCAGGTCATGATCCTGGCGTCCCAGGATCAAGCCCCACATCAGGCTCCCTGCACAGCAGGGAGTCTGCTTCTCCCTCTGCCCCTCACCCACTCCGGCTCTCACTCTCTTTCTCACTCTCTCTCTTGCTCAAATAAATAAAATCTTAAAAAAAATAAACATAAGCTATCTTATGATCCAATGACTGCCCTCCTAGGTACTTACCCAATATAAATAAAAGCATATGTCCAAAAGAAGACTTGTACAGGAATGTGTATAACACCTTCATAACAGCCTAAAGCATAAACAGTCCAAATTTCCATTAATACAAGAATGGTAACACAAATTGGGATATTCATACAATGGAATAATATGGAGCCATGAAAAGGTACAAACTAATGATACAGGCAACAACATGGATAAACCTCAAAAGCATTATGATGTATGATAGAGGACTTCACAAGAGTAAATACATACTGTATAGTTCTAGTTATATGAAGTTTTAGAAGAGGCAAAACTAATCTAGGTTTAAAAAATTTTAAGTGTGATTACCACTATGGGGGTGGTAGAGGGGCAGAGATTACCTAAAGGGAGCATGAGGGAACTTTCTGGGGCGATGGTAATGTTCTATATCATGATAAGAGTTTGGGTTATAGGGGCGCCTGGGTGGCTCAGTCATTAAGCGTCTGCCTTCAGCTCAGGTCATGATCCCAGGGTCCTGGGATCGAGCCCCACATCGGGCTCCCTGCTCAGCGGGAAGCCTGCTTCTCCCTCTCCCACTCCCCCTGCTTGTGTTCCCTCTCTCGCTGTGTCTCTCTCTGTCAAATAAATAAATAAAATCTTAAAAAAAAAAAAAAAAAAAGAGTTTGGGTTATACATGAATAAGCATCGGTTAAAACTCATCAAATAGTAAGATATATATATTACCCTCCCACACAGAAAAACTATACTGTGAATTCAAATTAATGATATCTGTGATAAAGTGTTTAGAGGTAAAGTATACTGATGAATGCAACTCACCTTGAAATACATTTAAAAAAAGATGGACAGAATAGATGTATTCATACACACATATACACACACGAAAAGCAAAATATAGCAAATCCAGTTCAACCAGTTAAGAATTTATCCAATCTCTCACACTAACAACCTGACAAAAGAAGAGATACGTTTACTTCTGTGCATAATTATTATTTACCTCAGTCTATTTTTTTTTATAATGTCCAGCATTCAATCAAAAACAGGAGGGAGATAGGGGAGACAGACCCATTGTCAAGAGATAAATAAGTCAACAGAAGCATACCCAGAAATGGCCCAAATGCTTAAGCTATCAGACAGGTACTTTAAAATAATTAAAATTAATATGTTCAAAGATATAGTAGAAAAGGTAGACACATGCATTAACAATGGGGAATTTCAGCATGTAAACAAAAGCTGTAACAAACTGCTGAATATCACCAAACAGACTGGAGGCGCAATAGGGAAAGAAAAAAATGGGGAAGAAATATTTGAAGAAACAATGGTTGAATATTTTTCAATAATAAGGAAAGATAAACTATATATTTAAGAAACTCAGAGAACCCTAAACCAGATATATACAAAGAAATGCACAAAAGACACTTAACAGTCAGAAAAAGGAAAAAAATCAGCAGCCCTTTTACTAAGTGATAGGGCGATTTGCTATTTGAAATGCTTTATTTAATCACCATCGTATATTTCAAGCATTGACAATTTGCAAATAACTGAAGTGAAGTGATAAGTAATAAAGCCACATAAACATTTCATTTTTGATGAAAATCAAAAGTGAAGTCCCACAGAGGGAAAAAAAGAATCATAACACATTTGTAAATAAGAATGATTAGTTTTGCAATGCCACACACTATTGAAAATGCATAACAGTTCAATGCTTCCTGACCCTATTTTGGAAAAGTACAACTCTCATTAGTAAAATATATATGGACTACCAATTTAACTTGAATTATTTTAAAACTCCAACATGCTATATTTGCAGCTGTCAGCTCAAATTAGGAAGACTAGGATGGAATGAGATTTCATTTGGAAACCCAGAATGTCTGCTTTCATAAGTAAATAACCCCATCAAATGACCCTGTGAGCTAATTACATTTGAGGATAATTTTTGTTAAATTAAATTTGTATAACTACTAGTAAAACCATATAACAAACATGTAGATTGGGGCGCTTGGGTAGCTCAGTTGGTTAAGCATCCAACTCTTGATTTCGGCTTATGACGGCTCAGGTCACGATCTCAGGGTTGTGAGATCCAGCCCCATGTCAGGCTCTGTGCTGGGCATGGAGCCTGCTTAAGATTCTCTCTCTCCCTCTGCCCCTCCTCTCCCTCTGAAAAAAATGTAGATTAATAGAGTTCTAAATAACAGACTGCCATTGGATAATGTAAAAGATGTCATGGTATACATAGTTGCATGCCTTCCAAATAAATTTAAATGTCTTCAGGATAGAGCTAAGTTTAAAATAATTAGGGAGGGAAGTTTGTTTCTGGGCACAATTTAAACTTAAAAATCCTATAACGAATTTAAAAAATCTTTTTTAGACAAAATTTTTGAGAATAGTTAATATGAAATTTAGCAATAAGGAAAGTAAAATATATTTCTGGGGTTCTCAGTGTATATTCTCTGTATCAAGAATACCAGAGGGGCTTAATGAAAATGCAGGGGAAAAAATGCAGAAAACTGAGCCCACCCCTAAACTACTAAATTGGGGGTAGAGGGATGGGAGATTACCAGTATCTAATTTTTTTTTTTTTAACCAGGTATCTAATTCTTAAAAGCACCAGGTGATATTTAAAAACTCTAAAAATCTGAGAACCACTAATCTAGATTAAAGCATGCTGAGTACGTCCAAGATTTAAAATCTTCTTTTTAAAACCAACACTTAAAGCTCCACTTTGGCCAAATAAGAAAAGTCAAAATTAGGAATATTAAGAGGACAATACATTCAACTTAGATAAAAAATATAAGTAATACATAAATAATAAACATTTGAGATTTTCCACAGTAAAAAATATATAGGAAGGGAGGAGGGATATATAGGCAGAGCAGAGACAACTTTTAGGGCACTGAAAATACTCTAGATGTTATTATAAAGATGGATATATGTCAATATACATTTGCCTGGACCCAAAGAATGTGCAACACCAAGAATAAACCTAAGGTAAACTATGGACTTTGGGTGATTATGTATCAACATAGGTTCATTTTTGGTAAGAAACGTACCATTCTGTTGAGTGATACTGATAATGGGGGAGGCCATGCATGTGTGGGGAAGGAGGTATATGGGAAATCTCTATACCTTCCCTTCAATTGTGTTCTGAAACAAAAATTGCTCTAAAAATAAATTCTTAAAAAAAAAAAAGAATATGGACTTTGGGTGATGATGATGTGTTAATGTCCACGGAATGTAACAAACATACTACTCTGGTGCTGGATGTAATGGCGGGGGGGAGAGGGGAGACAGGAAGTTGATGGGAATTCTGTACTTTCTACTTAATTTTGCTAAGAACTAAAATTGCTCTAAAAAATAGCATCTATTAAAAAAAACATTAAGTGAATACTAAACAAAAATGTATAGAAAAATATAAAGGACAAGTGAAACAGTGTATTATAATCTAAAAAATCTGGTAAAATATCAACTAAAGGATGAGAAATGAATATAATAGACAAAATTACATAACATTACTTCCAAGAGATCTAAAATCAATTTCATCTTATTACTGCCTGATGATTTTTACCACTTTTTTCAAAACTATTTAGGTACATGCTTCAAGAAGAAAACCATTTTCTAAACTTCTGCCAAAAACACACTAGTCTTCTTACACATGCTGACTCAGTCCTTAAACATTTTTATTCAAGGATTTTCTTTTTGTGTAATGAAAAATTTACCTCTACTTATTTTATAATGACTAGATGAAGGATATTCAAACATTTGAAATTATAGGACAATTATACATGTCCAATTAAATATAAGTTTAATTTTCAAGTATTAAACTTAACAATTTGGCATCAGTTTATTGACATTTACTTAAATTCCTAACACAGAAATTCTAAAAAATTTTGGAAAAAAATTTTGGAGGAGCGCCTGGGTGGCTCAGTCGTTAAGCGTCTGCCTTCGGCTCAGGTCATGATCCCGGGGTCCTGGGATCGAGCCCCACATCAGGCTCCCTGCTCGGTGGGAATCCTGCTTCTCCCTCTCCCACTCCCCCTGCTTGTGTTCCCTCTCTCGCTGTCTCTCTGTCAAATAAATAAATAAAATCTTAAAAAAAAAAAATTTTTTTTGGAATAAATATGTGATAAAAATCCAATTCATATGATAGTCTAGTACATAAAATTCTACTAACCACTCTTTTAAAATTTTACTCAGCCACAGTCTTCACACCTAGTGTCATATGACTAAACTCTCACCAACTAACAGATCTATTCAGACAGTATCAATTAGAAATAGATTACTGTTCAACCAAAGATGCTATCTGGTCTGAAAAGGAGGACAAAAAGACCACAAATCAGCCACAAAGGTGGTATTCACGTGTAAAGAAACTGCTTGACCACTTAGCTTTGTTAATCACGCAAAACTATGACTTAGACACCAGACTCCTCAGCACAAATGTGAGTTGTTTTTTTTTTTTAACTCAAATTCCTTTCTTTGGCATTTAAGAAATTTAACAATTTCAAGAGGTACCTTCCTCTTTTTTTCTCTCAACTACTCTCTTAAGATGCATTAGCTCTAGCAAAACTGTTCTACTAATTTTCTTTAAACACACCAAGCATGCTTCTGCCACTCAGTTTTTGTCCCTGCTATTTGTCTGGAATGTGTTACCACCTATTTGTCTACCACAGTCTGAGCCTTCAAATTCCAGTCCAACTGTCACCTTCTCCACGAAACTTTTCTTGACGATCAAAATTCATAGTATTTCTTTATCCAAAGAAACAAACGCAATCCTAGCACAATCCTAGCATGCAATCCTAGTAACCGGCATTTAATTTATAAGTTATATATGTTAATTTCAAATATTGTTTCTTCATAAAAATGGAAATCCAATCCAGTGTTATTCTAGTATAAATCTACTTTCCCCAATGGACTAATACTATTTAAGGGCTGGTTTTAACAGCACCAATCACAGCACTCCTACCTTGGTAGGAAGTTTTGAATGTTTGATCTTAATAATTTTATTTATTTATTTATTTATAAGTTTTTTTTTTAAAGATTTTATTTATTTATTTGAGAGAGAGAGAATGAGAGAGAGCACATGAGAGGGGTTAGGGTCAGAGGGAGAAGCAGACTCCCTGCCGAGCAGGGAGCCCGATGCAGGACTCGATCCAGGGACTCCAGGATCATGACCTGAGCCGAAGGCAGTCGCTTAACCAACTGAGCCACCCAGGCGCCCTGATCTTAATAATTTTAAAACATGAAAAAAAAAACGTATTATAGCAGTTCCCAACTTTTAAAATACCACATCATAGGGGCGTCTGGCTGGCTGAGTCTGTAGAGCAGGTGACTTCTGATCATGCGGTTGTGAGTTCAAGCCCCAATGGTGTATAGAGATTACTTATAAAAAAAATAAACTAAAAATAAACTAAAAAAATAAAATATCACATCATACACACAAAAAAAAGAAAATATTTGTAACCTCCAAATATGGAGTCCCTCAGACTCCTATATTTAGGCACACCTGTAACTGTATGGAAGTACACTAGCTGGGAAGCTCTGCATTAATGTAAAAAACCAAATGCCAACAGCAAGGGCAAGAAGATTAGTAAATTCCTTTGTTATTTTTGTATTCAGCTTTCTATTATAAACATTATCTAGAAACCTCTTGATTTGTTGTCTTCAGCAAATAAAAACTTGTTAAGCTTTTATATAATGTATAAACTCTACTCATTTTATCTTTCTAAGTGGGGAATTCAACTGGACATATTTCCATGTGCCAACAACCTCAGCCTAGTGCTTAACTTAAAACATTAATTCTGAAAATAGAAGCTAATAGAAACAAAATTCATTAATGACCTTAAAACCTGTTTTCCTACTGTGAGAACTCATCAGTTTTTTCCTTGGATGTCTACAGATTTCTGATAGGAAAAATAAATCATGGTATTGGCATTCTACATATCAATGTCGCTTATTTCATACAGGATTTTTAACATGCCTTCACCTAATTTCTATTTAATTCAAGGTGTTGAATTAAGACCTAAGTGAGACTTGATTTCAACACCATCTTTGTTACTAACATTTTGTCCCCACCACCTCATTTCTTTAAACAAACTAAAAAAACCTAGAAACTAAAACAGTCACTCAATTCCCTTTGAGTTTTTAAGGATATCTAAATAGGGTTCTTACCCCTCTTAACCTCAATGTGATACGTTAAGTTTAATCATTCCCATAAAGAACTCTTGTTGCCAGGAGTTAATAAAATGGCTTTTTTGCAACATATTAATTTGCCAATTTGCTAATTTAAAAGTAAGCATTACGGGATGCCTGGGTGGCTCAGTCGGTTAAACGTCTGCCTTTGGCTCAGGCTGTGATCCTGGGGTCCTGGAATCGAGTCCTGCACTGGGCTCCTCCTTGCCCAGTGGGGAGCCTGCTTCTCCCTTTGCCTGCTGCTCCCTCTGCTTATATGTTCTCTCTCTCTCTGACAAATAAATAAAATCTTTAAAAAAAAAAAAAGTAGGCATTATTTTAAATAAATAAATGTAGGCATTACTTGAGAATACATAATGAGAGCCGGGGCATTCTTATATTAGCTGATAGAAGTCCAAAATGGTACAACCCCTATGGAGGAGAATTCGACCACCTCCAAAAAAAAAAAAAAACAACACATACATATATATCTGTATCTATATATCTATATAGATACAGATATATATAGATAGCTCATAAATTTACTCTTTGACCCAACAATTCCACTCCTAGAAATCTGCCCTGAAGATAAACTTCTACAAATACAAAACACGTGAAACAAGGTTATTGACATTAGCATTATTTGTAATAGCAAAATATCAGAAACAATCTCAAATGTAACAATGAGACTAGCTGAATAAACTATGGCACATCTACACATACAGTACTAAAACACCACGAAAAAGAATTAAAAAAAGATTTCCAGATATGGAAATTTCCAAGTGAAACTGGAGTGACTTCCAAAATATACTAAGTGAAAAAAAGCAAAGTACAAAAGAGTACATATAGTCTACATTTTTTTAAAAAAGATTTTGTTTATTTACTTGAGAGAGAGAATGAGCGGGGTGAGGGGCAGGGGGGAGAGAGAGAGAGAGAAAGAAGCAGACTCCCTGCTGAGCAGCAAGCCTGAGGCGGGGCTCAATCCCAGGACCCGGAGATCATGACCTGAGCTGAAGGCAGATGCTTAACGGACTGAGCCACCCAGGCACCCCAGTAGTCTACACTTTGAGTAAGAAGGGAGGCAACACAGAAAAGACTGACCAAGAACTAATGAAAATGACAAGATTTATTTATTTTTATTATAAGAAAATATATGCCTGTGTGAGTGGGGGAAGGAGCAGAGGAAGAGAGATCCTCCAGCAGGCTCCCTGATAAGCATGGAGCTGGACACAGATGGACGGGGGTGGGGGGGGGGGGCGCGGGTGGCAGCCTCCCAGGGCCCTGAGATCATGACCTGATAGCCTGAGCCGAAATCAAGAGTTGGTCACTCAACCAACTGAGCCACCCAGGCACCCTGAAAATGATTACCTATAGTGGGTGGTTGCATGGAAAGGATAAGGATGGGAGTAAGGCTTCTGAAAAGTATAAGTTTTTATATAGTACTGACTTTTGAACCATGTAAAATTAAATAAAAAGAATGAAGTAATCCCTAAAATTAAATACTCCAATTCAACAACAACAGAAAAACCAAACCAATTAAAAAATGGGCCAAGGACTTGAATAGACATTTCTCCAAAGATACACAAATAGCCAACAAGCATGAAAAGATGCTAAACATCACTCATAAGGGAACTACAAATCAAAACTACAATGAGACATCACCCCACACCTGTTAAATATAGCCACTATCAAAACACAGAAGGGGTGCCTGGGTGGCTCAGTCGGTTGGGCGTCGGCCTTTGGCTCGGGTTGTGATCCCAAGGTCCTGGGATCGAGCCCCACATTGGGCTCCTTGCTCAGCAGGGAGCTTGCTTCTCCCCTGTCTGCTGTTCCCCCTGCTTCTGCTTGCTCTCTCCCTCTCTGTCAGAGAAATAAATAAAATCTTAAAAAACAAACAAACAAAAAAACAACCACTGAAAATAATAAGCACTGGTGAGGATCTGGAGAAATTGGAATACTTGTGCACTTCTGGTGCAGCTGCTATGGCAACAATAATTTTCTAATTTTCAAAAAAATTAGAAATGGAACCATCATATGATCCAGCAGTATATATTCTGGGTATACATGCAAAAGAATTGAAAACAGGATCTCAAAGAGATACCCAGGTTCACTGCAGTATTCTTCACAACAGCCAAGAAGGAGAAGCAACCTAAATGTCCATCAACAGATTACTGTATAAAGAAAATGGTATATACGCACAACGTATTATACAACCTTTAAAAAGAAGAAACTCCTGTCATATGCTACAACACGGATAAGCCTTGAGGACATTTTGCTAAGTGGAATAAGCCAGTCACAAAAAGATGCTATGTGATTCCACTTATATGAGGTATCTAAAGTAGTCAAACCCCTAGAAACAGAAAATAGAATGGTGGTTGCCAGGGGCTGGGCGGGGGGAGGGGGGGAAGGAGGGAGTTATTCACAGGATACAGAGTTTCAGTTCTGAAAGATGAAAAAGTTATAGAGGTCTGTTGTATTAACAATGTATACATATGTGGAAGGGGCAGAGGGAGGCTCACAAAGAAACAAGGCACATAGTTGACAGTGCTGTACTGTAGACTTAAAAATGGTTAAGATGGTAATTTTATGTTGTGTGTTTTTTAGCACAATAAAAAAAAGCAAGAATCACATTGATCAGTGGAAATAAAAAGTATTGTGTGTATAAAAATTGAATACAAACAGAAAGAAAGAAACCAATTGTATATAAAATTGATAATGTAATCACTTGGACAAAAGAATTCAAATTCAAGTAACTAACAAATAATGTACTCTATACAACCTTAGGGGTACAACAAAACTGCAAAAAATCTTGCAAGGGATACTGGTATAGTATTGAATTTTGTCTGAGTTTATAGCAGGGTAGTACAAGGAAATAAATTTATCAAAGTTAAGGGAAAACAGGATTTATACTGTAGAAGAAGGATGATACAAATATGGAATGGAGGAAGTTTAGGAAAAACTGTGGGGCTATTTTTGTTTTGTTTTATTTTTTTTAAGTAACCTCTGCCCCTAACATGGGGCTTGAACTCACAACCCCGAGATTAAGAGTCACATGCACAGGGTGCCTGGGTGGCTCAGTCGGCTCCAGGTCCTGGGATCCGGCCTCACATTGGGCTCCATGCTCAGCGCAGAGTTGGCTTGTCCCTCTCCCTCTGCTCCCCTGACCCTGCTCTCTCTCTAAAGTAAATAAATAAAATCTTAAAAAAAGGGAAAAAAAAAGGATCTGCATGCTCTACTGCCTGAGCCAGCCAGGCGTCCCTGTGGTGTTGGATTTTAACTGAACAGAATGAACTCATAATTTAAAGTATGTATATTTCCTAGCTCTACACACTGATAGGGCCTGAAAAATTACCTCCTACTACCTATGTGAACCCAATGCCCACGCCCAGACCTTGGTTTATAAACACCACTCTCTAACTAAAATGGAAATAGGACCCTGTGGAAAAAATGACCTATCCAAATCTGGGGCAAGAAAGCACAAGGTGAACATGTTGCACCAGAAAACAAAGAAGTGCTCAAAGACTCAGAGAGACATCAAAAAGATACTAGATGTTTCAAAAGGACACCAAAGCCAGCATGCTCATTTTGGGATAATTTGACTCTCAAAGGGAATAAAGACAGTAGACTATAATGCACTGAATGAAGAATCCATGAATAATTTTTTTAAAAAGGGGAGCAGGTGGGGTGCCTGGGTGGCTCAGATGGTTAAGCATCTGCCTTCGGTTTGGGTCATGATCTCCAGGTCCTGGGATTGAGCCCCACGTCGGGCTCCCGGCTGGCTCAGCGGGGAGCCTGCTTCTCCCTCTCCCTCTGCCCCTCCCCCTGCTTGTGTGCTCTGTTTCCCTCTCTCAAATGAATAAATAAAATCTTAAAAAGGGGGGGCGGGTAGGAGGGGGAAGGCTCTTTTCTACAGAGGAAGGCCAGCTAACACATGTAGAAGGAATGATAGAATTTTAAAAAGGCAACATTTTATAATCACCAAAGTGGATACTAAAACAGTTAAGTAAAAATTGTTAGAAAACAAATTATTCTCACAAACTGTCACTTTAAATATTACTTAGTAATTGCAAAGCTGGGAAAGGTATACTTACAATGGAAAGAGTTGACCAATTGTAACCAAGTGATCAAACTTAGCATAACCAACAGGACAAAATGACATTCTGTGCCTCCTGATGATGCAAAGGAGACTGACTATACATCACCACTTGCATGGTAAAGTACACACCAAAAAAAGTTCAACCTAAGCACGAGGAAATGAGAAAAACAGATTATGGCACTCCTATGAGACCAATGCTTCAAAAATGTCACACCATGAATGACTCCCCCCCCCTTCCAACAACGGTGACAGAACTTTTTTTTTTAAGATTTTATTTATTTGACAGAGAGAGACACAGTGAGAGAGGGAACACAAGCAGGGGGAGTGGGAGAGGGAGAAGCAGGCTTCCCGCCGAGCAGGGAGCCCAACACCGGGCTAGATCCCAGGACCTGGGATCATGACCTGAGCTGAAGGCAGACGCTTAACGACTGAGCTACCCAGGCACCCCAGAACTTTCTAAATTAAAAAGGAGACTAAAGAGGGGCGCCTGGGTGGCTCAGTCAGTTAAGCCTCCAACTCCTGATTTCAGCTCAGGTCATGATCTCAGGGTTCTGAGATGGAGCCCTGCATCAGGCTCCACGTTCAGCAGGGACTCTGCTTGAGATTCTCTCTCCCTCTCCTTCTGACCCCCTCCCCCGCGCACACATGCTCTCTCTCTAAAACAAATAAAAATCTTTAAAAAAGGAGACTAGGGGAGCCTGGATGGCTCAGTTGTTAAGCGCCTGCCTTCAGCTTGGGTCATGATCCCAGGGTCCTGGGATTGAGCCCCACATCGGGTTCCCTGCTCCTTGGGAAGCCTGCTTCTCCCTCTTGCACTCCCCCTGCTTGTGTTCCCTCTCTTGCTGTGTCTCTCTGTCAAATAAATAAAATCTTTAAATAAATAAATTAAATAAAATAAAAAAGGAGACTAAAGAGACATGACATATGCAAATGATCCTATACTGAAACTTGGATAGAGGAAAAAATCCAATTTTTAAAAAGTCATTTTTAACTGATGGTTGCCAGAAGGGAGGGGCTGGGGTAAATGCAAAATGAGTGAGGGGGGCATGTGAGGTAGAGGATTCTAATCATGGAATGAATAAGTCACAGGGATAAAAGGTACAACGTAGGCAATATAGTCACTGATACTGTAATACCATTGTATGGTAACATGTAACATACAGACCTATGCAATCACTACGTTGCATACCTGAAACTAATATAACACTGTGTGTCAACTGTATGTCAATAAAAAAACTTAAAAATTAAAAAATAATTAAATAAAAAAATTAACAGTCATTTTTAGGACAACTGGGAGAACTTTATTATGGACAGTATAACAGATAACACTGTACCAATGTTAAGTTTGGAGTGTGATAACAATCACTCTTCTAAGAAGAACACTGAAGCATTCACAGGGAGAATGTCATGATGTCTGTAGGTACAAAAAAGTGTATCATGTCTGTCTCCCTCTGTGTGTGTATGGAGAAACAAAAGCAAACAAAGGTGACAAAATGTTAACAACTGGTAAACCTAAGTGAAGGGATATAGGTACTGAAGGTACAATTTTTCCAACTTTTCCAGAGGTCTGAAATGTCTCAAAATAAAAAGTTGAGGTAATTCTTAAAAAGGAGGAGGGAGTGGAAAAAACATCATAATTAGCCAGCAATACTCTCCAGTAAAAATTCAAATAATAAAAGAAACAGGATTCTAAGATCAAATCATGAGATTCCCACATAATTTCTCCCTACCTAGCCCATAAAAAAATTCCTACGAATTTTTCTTACAGTATTTAAAATAAATTTCACAAATCTAGCAAGTTGGCTGCAAATATATACTATTATTTTTGAAATTAAGTGTTTTTCAAATTTATGAATACCGCTACAAAGTCTACAGTTAGTATACTCTGACTTGTCAAAAGAGCTCCTGTGATAGATTAAAGATGGCTACAAATTCTTTCTTTCTTCTTCCATTGAGAAGTAGAGTCATTTTTTTCTCCCCTTGAATGTAGATTGGGCCATGAGCACTTTAACCAACAGAGTAAGACAGATGTGACATTGCCAATTCTGAACCAAGCCTTTAAAAAGTACTGGCAAATTCCTCCATGGTGTCTTAGAGCCTGAGTCCAACTACCCTGCGAGAGAGACCATGTAGAGAAGCCCCAAGATTACATCATAGATAGGAAAAAGGCCCAGCTGAGTTCAACCTTACAGCTGTTCCTACCAAAGCACAAAGTGTTTGAGAGACACCAGTGTGGATTTTCTAGACCAGTTTAGACACCAGTTGAATAACTGAATGAGCACAGTAAGGAACATGGAGAAAAATACTCAAGTCAAGCCAAGCCTGCCCAAATTCCTGATTCACAAAATTGTGAGATAAAGAAGGAAAGTGGCAGATGTCAAAGGTAGAAGCAACCCAGATGTCCATTGACAAATGAATGGATAAACAAAAGATGCTTTATATATACACAGTGAAATACTATCTAGCCTTAAAAAGTAAATTCTGACATATACTATATGGGTGAACCTTGAAGACATTATGCTAAGTGAAACAAGCCAGTCACAAAAGGACAAACACTATTATGATTCTACTCATATTAGGCTCTTAGAGTATTTAAATTCAGAGACACAAAGTAGAAAGGTGGTTGCCCCTGCTAGGGGAAGGGGGAAAGAGTTACCATTTTTTTAAGATTTCATTTATTCATTTGAGAAAGAGAGAGAGAAAAAAAAAAAAGCACTCCCACAAGCAGGGGGAAGGGCAACAGAGAGGGAGAGGCAGACTCCAGCTAAGCAGGGAGCCTGATGCGATGCAATGCAATGCCTGGCTGATGTGATGCCAGGCTTGATCCCAAGACCCTGAGATCATGACCTGAGCTGGAGGCAGACCCTTAACCACTTGACCCACTGAACCACCCAGGTGCCCCAAGAGTTACTGTTTAATGGGTACAAAGTTTCAGTTGGAAAATATGAAAAAGTTTTGGACATGAATGGTAGTGATGGTTGCACAACAATGTGAATGTGCTTGATACCACAAAACTACTCTTAAAAATGATTAAAATGGGGACGCCTGGGTGGCTCAGTTGGTTAAGCGTCTGCCTTCGGCTCGGGTCATGATCCCAGGGTCCTGGGATCGAGTCCCACATCGGGCTCCCTGCTCAGCGGGGAGTCTGCTTCTCCCTCTGCCTGCTCTGCCTGCCACTTCTCCTGCTCGTGCGCGCTCTCTCTCTCTGATAAATAAATGAATAAAATCTTAAAGATTAAAATGGCAAAATTTATGTTATATATATTTTACCATAATAAAATTAAAAAAAAAACACAGCTGTTTTAAACCACTAGGCTTGGGGTAGTTTGTTACATACCAACAAATGAGCAGAACAGTTCCTCTACACAAATGCAAGTCTAAAATAAGAACTGTGCTACAGTTAGCATTACTCCCCAAATACATATTGGCTATATTATAGGGCTTCATTTTAGAAATCCTGCCTATTGAATTTTTTAATTTCCTAGCAGAATCTTCTGCAAAGAAGACTTAATACAAATATTAAAATAAAATATGCAAACAGATTTTAGACTGGAAGTTAATACTGAATTATATGTAAAATTAGCATCCTATGTGGCATTTAGGGATAAATAAAAATCTTTTATGGAAGTGAAAATAATTATAACCAAAGTAGGTATTTCTGGGATCCACCTGGAGGAAAGGAAGGGAAAGAATTCATGGCCTTCCTGCCCCTAATCTATTCTTCCCCTCTCACAACCTACATCTGATGAGAAAAGAGAGATGCCCTACCTTAAGTCAAGCCACCACATCCTAATTCCGAACTATATCAAACAAGCTACACTACAGAAAGCAGAAGTGAGAGTGTGGGGCAGAGGGAATGGTTGACACAAAGAGAAAGGTGACATTAAAATACAAAGAAAATACATAAATAACACCTGGTGGGAGAAAAATGGGGGACATATTCAGAACAATGAAACCTTGTTATTTAATCTTTCCTAATTCTTAGCACCAAAGTAGTACGAATTTTTATTTGATTCTGTGACTGGATGAATACGGCAGATTTGGGTATGAAGTTAATAGCCAGAGAACTGTCTGGGGTACTGAACTCTGACACCAGGTAATAAGAAGTGGATATAAGAAACAATCTTGAGGGCCCCTGGCTGGCTCAGCTTGAGTGTGCAACTCCTGATCTCAGGGTGGTGAGTTCAAGCCGCAGGTTGGGTGCAGACATTACTTAAATAAATAAATACTTAAATCTTCAACTGGTCCGTCCCTCTCTCTAAAAATGAAGGCTTATAAGGACTTTCTACTTCCAAAACAGCAAGAAAGGAAGGAATAAAATGTGAGTAGCATGTAGTTCTATATTAATACATGATTTGAAACCGACGTGTATAACAAACTGTGGGCAGAAGCTCTTAATGGAGCTATGTACAACACTGTTTATAGGTGTATTTTGAATGTGTTATAAAAGTTATCAGACATGACTGCTACATTAGTTTCAGAATCCTTAACTATACAGAAAGAAGGCTATTTGTGAACTACAGATCTTGATGCTTAATGTAACATTGGTAGTAAACAATCTGCTGTCCTTTCAAAGAGATAACTTTTGTACGGCCTTTAATAGTTCTAAAATTAATATATAACTGCAACTTATCTAAGTAACAAAACCGTTTGTTTATTTATTTATTTTAAAAAGTAGGCTGCACACCCAACAGGGGGCCTGAACTCATGACACTGAAATCAAGAGTTGCATGCTCTACCAAATGAGCCAGCCAGGCAACCCTAAGCAACAAAACTGTTAGTGATAGTTTTCAGCTTTCTGTAACTAGGGCTGATCACAACATCTCAGACTCCGTTTCTTCATCTGGAAAATCAGAACAGAACCAAATAACCTCTAAACTACCTTTTGGTTCTAAAATTCTAAATATCCATGTTATCTCTCTGGTATGCAATCTCAGGTAAAGACTTAGTTGCAATTCAAAATATTTTCAAATTATCCTTCATTTCAAAAATACAAATATTTCTCTAATCCACTATTATTATTTTTTTCTAATCCAATATTAATACAAAGTATTCATTTGTCCACTGACCAAATATTTGCTGGGCACCTAACAATGTGCCAGGCATTGGACTTGGTGCTGGCAGGGTACAAAAATAAACAAAAAGAGACTTGGTACCTGTATTCATGAACATATGCATAAGTGTAATATCACATCTGTAATAAATGATATGCAGGAGCTAAAAGAACACATAATGGGGAATCTAAGAGACTTCCCTTAAGAAAAACAAATGAGTGACAAAAGAACAAATTAATGACAAAGGAAGTTGAGAAGAGTACACGTATGGGTTATGTAATGTGGAATCTGTCTAGGCAGAAATGAACATGGCATGTTCAAGGAACTGATCGAAGGCCAGTGTGACTGGACATAAGAATATGTAAAGTAATTCCTCAGAAACTGAAATTAAAACCTGTAATATATATACAAAAGTATACCTTAGCTATTCCAAAGACATATTCTAAGAACCATTTTCTTTTTTTAAGATTTTATTTATTTGACAGAGAGAGAGACAGCGAGAGAGGCAACACAAGCAGGAGGGAGTGGGAGAGGGAGAAGCAGGCTTCCCGCTGAGCAGGGAGCAGACGCGGGGCTCAATCCTAGGACCCTGGGATCATGACCTGAGCTGAAGGCAGACGCTTAACGACTGAGCCACCCAGGTGCCCCTAAGAACCATTTTCAAGAAAGCTTCAAAGCATTACAATTGTTTCTAATGTTAAAAAAAAATGCTGTCCTATATCTCCTTGCAAAAGAACAAATGAATTCATTGATTCCCTTCTCTTTTCACTTTACTGTTTTCAATTGCATAATAAAAATACCTTCTTAGTTCTACTTAGATTCCTTTGAAGAAAATCAGCTATAAGAATGAAAATAAATATGATGCTATTGCCCTGGCTCTGCCACTAAGCCACTCTATGACTGATCTCAGTACATGTTACTTGGCCACTTTGGGCCTAAATTTTCTCATTTGTGAAATACAAGGAGTTCTAGAATTTCCTTTAAGATCCTTCTAACTCTAAAATTATGGTTCTATTGTAAAAATGTTTGTCCCATTCTTGAAAACTGAAGAGAATGGACCAAACATCTCTGAATTTCACTAAGATTTTACCTGCCATTAAGCTCTGTTTGCATTTATACAGCATTTGAACATTGTTGCTATGTTACAATAAAAAAAAACTACTGAATTTATAAAATTTGCCCATAATTAAGGGTTTAATAAACACAAGAATTATCAAAAATAGTTAAACATTGTTAAAAATCTACGCTTCCAATGAGACAGTACTACTTTAACTAACCAGGGATCCCTAGAAAGCACAAAGTCAAAACAGACTTAGAAAAATAAGGGGAAAAATCATAAGATTCTTGAGAAAAGCAAAATTTTAGCAGGACATTCAAACTGGTTAATATGTATGTCAATTTTAACTTCCAAAAGAACACATAACAAATGATTTCCTAACCCAAAGCTCATTCTAGACTTGGTTATATGTCCATTTATATAACAGCATTTCTAATAATCTATCTGCAAGTAGAAAAAGTACATATGGTCGTAACTTTTTTAACCAGATTATCCATCACTAGAATTCAAGATTTCAATACTCCTGATATGAAAATAAAAAATTAAAAATCTATAAATTGTTTACTTAACAGCTTTGTATTTCATAATTTTTCAGCATCTCCAAACATTCACTATAACCTTAAGAAGCATCAATTAAGCACCTCACCTCGTGTATAATCTTTAGTATCAAGTTTATTTTAACGGAAGGTAATGTGTCCTTTTCCTTCAACAGAGGCAACAAACTAGAATTTCATTAGATTTTAAAAACTAAGGTAAAGGAATACTTTAAATATTCATTAATCACTCACAACTTCATAAACATTTAGTAGGCACTATATTAAGCTCTAGAACAAAGGGGCAAGATCATTCCCTAAAAATACATTTCATCAAGTTGCCCAAGGTACAAACACTGTCAACATTGTTTCTTCCCTCACCTCCCACCAAGTCTGATTGATTCTAACTCTGAAACATTTCTTGGTTCCTTCCCTACCTCTCTTCCCCCTACCATTGCCTGGCTTCAAGATTTCAACATCTTTCACCTACACTATTACCAGTTTCCTAGCTGGACTCCCTGCCTCAAGTCTTTTCCTTTCCTTGTTCCAATCTAGCCCTAGTTGTGACAGACAAAATATTTTCAGCACTGACAAATGTTCCCTGGGGGTCAAAGACGCCCTGGCTAAGGGGCACCTGGGTGGCTCAGTTGGTTCAGTGTTGAACTCTTGATCTCAGCTCAGGTCTTGATCTCAGGGTGGTGAGTTCAAGCCCGGCACTGGGCTCCACACTGGCCATGGAGCCTACTTTAAAAAAAAAAAGAAAAGAAAGAAAGAAAGAAAGAAAAAGAAAATGCCCTGGCTGAGAACCACTGCATCAAGTTGATCCCTTCACAAGAACAGCACTTATCTTGTAAGGCTGTGGGCACAATCTATGTCCATGCAACAGAAAGCAAAAATCGGACCAATATAAGCCTGAAACTTACAACCTTGATCTTAGGGTCACCATGGTTTAAATAAGCTAACTTTTTTAGAGCTAAAATATTCTCTCTTGAAAACCTTGAACATGTAGACCTAAATCATCACCTTACTTCAAGTCTGAATTTTGAAGTCAGTACATTCTGTCAAAGTTTAACCATACTAAATTCATATTTAAGCTTCTGGATATTAGAAAATTGTGACAATTAAATAAAATGCTTTGGTGATTAAATCAGTCTCCTCAGAAATTAATGGAAATAGGAACCCTCCTAGGCAAGCTATTGCCTACATTTAAGGTTGTAAGCTACTCTGAACAGTATTCTCATAAATATTTCTAGAAAAAAGTTCTAAAAAAGCACCTAAATTCTTATGCTTGAAAAAACAGGCACACTCCTTTTAATTTCATATAATGATTACATCCCTACAGAACTATTCAAAGATACAGCCAAGAAAGAATACCTTTCAGAGAGGGTAAAAAAACGAGATGATACCTAAAAAAAACCCGGGTAGGTGAAACTGTAAAGGCCAGGCCTAGCAGTGCAGTAATACCACAGGAGAGCACCTCCTACCACAAACGTTCTGAAGCGTGAACCCTGTGTCCAGACGCTCACCTTCAGTCGC
Organism: Phoca vitulina; assembly: GCF_004348235.1. NCBI lineage: Eukaryota > Metazoa > Chordata > Mammalia > Carnivora > Phocidae > Phoca > Phoca vitulina. The sequence goes on from NW_022589706.1 coordinate 28,144,342, forward strand.
TTGATCATTTCATCCGTGGTGATCTTGTCGGTGATCTCCTTTACCCCCGGAGGGTAAGCGATCTTCCCGTCTGCACTCACGACGCCACACAGGGCCGTGGCAGGCTTGGGCTGCGCGGTGAAGTCCATCCTGGGGGACAACTTTTCTTTCACAGTCCTCTACCGGCCTCTATCGGTCAGAAAACAAAAGTTCAGCGAGAAAAGGGAGACTTTGTAACCTCTTTTTTCATTTCAAAAATCTCTAATCTGCAAAGGGCCCTTTATCCGGGGAGGCCGGGGACTCGGCGGCGGCCCCGCCACTCGCCCCTCCCCGGGCCTAGACCCTGGTGGCCGCCCCGCCACCCGCACTCACGCGGGCCCCGCCAGCTGCGGGCCCACGGGGCTCTCCGGCACCAGCCGCCGCGGCCGCGGGAAGCGCCGAGCAGCGCCAGGAGTTTCCCATTCCGCCTTTCACAATGAAATCCACCCCCAAGCACCGAGGTCCGAAGTTTGGCAGCCTCCCGAGCCCGGCGAGGCCCTCACGGCCCCCGCTCGGTCGGAGAGAAGCCCCGAGTCCCCCGCCCGGCCAGTCCCCTCCGGGAAAGGAGACGCGAGGCCTATAGGGCTCGGCTTAGGCCGCAAAACTAGGGACCCAACCGGACCCACACGCAGCGATGGCTCCGGGAAACGAACGCCTTTGCCGGGCCGAGCTTCGGGACCCCAGGCGTCCCCGCCACGCTCCCGCCCCTCCCCTGTCCCGCGGGAGGGGAAAACAAGACGCCCTCCACCCCAAACCCCACGCCAGGAAGCGGCTGACGCGGCTCCGCACTTCACATTTTGTTCCTTCAACTTCGGCGGAGGGACCCTGGCGGCTTCTCTCGCCCCCCGACTGCTCGGCGCCGTCCGGCGCTGCCGAGGCCTCACTGGCACCTCCGGGCAGCTCCGCCGGGCCTCGGTCCCGCGCCCCCCCCTCCCGCCCCGGTCTCCCCTTCCGTCCCCTCCCTCCACCAACCGAGGGCGGGAGCCGAGCCACCGCCGCCTTTACCTCCTCCTCCTCATGCGGGCGGAAGGTGCATCGAGCGCCCGGGCCTCTGTCAGGTGGTTGCGCCGCCGCCCCTCGTCGGGCTGCACACAAAGCGGCTCCGCGGGTCCCGCCGCCGCCGCCGCCGCCGCCGCCGCCGCCCGCCCGGGAGCGGCGCTGGGGCTGGCGGTGCCGAGGAGGAGCAGCCGCCGCGGGGGGAGACGCGGGGCGAGTGTGCGCTGGGCGGGGAGACACTGCCGCTCTCCGTCTGGCCGAGGAAGAGCAGCCTCAGAGAAGGCACCTCCGGGACCGTGTGCGCCCGGGACCCCCGCGGCCCGCCCGCCCACACCTCGCGCCGGCCGGGTCCGCCGACCGGGACCCGGACGCCCCTCGCAGCGGCGCGCGCCCGGCCGTCCGTGTCCCCGGGAGCCGGCTCTTCGCGCACACACCAGCCGGTCACGCGAGCGGTGCGAGAGCACGCGAGAGCAGGGCGCGCGCCTCGCTCCCTCCCCTTCCTCCGCCGGCCGTGCCTCCGCCTCCCTCGGGCCCGAGGCGGCAGCGCGCGAGGCGGACAGCGCCGCCACCCGGTTGGCGCCAAGACTTGCGCCTCTGGGAGGATTGGACCCAAAGGGCAAGCGAGGAGGGGCCCCTGTGGCGGGAAGAGAACCCGGTCCCAGAGGCCCTTGTGAGGGCACGCAGGACGAACTGAGCTTTACGTTATGCCGCGAAGATGAGTTCATGACTTTTGGGGGTCATCCTGAGAGACATGGACGGAACTGGTTGAAAGACGGTTAATTACTCGGTGAAAATGAACTGATTTCCTCCCCAGGAACAGAAGATCTGCAAACTGAGGAAAAGTTTTACAACATGGCACAACGTGAGCTACTCATTCTTGTTCCTTCTGACAGCCACCAGAGTTTTTGCCTTCCCCTCTTTGCATTTCTAAAATTAATATTTTGAAAGATGCAAAATATGAAAATAGCTTTGAGTCGAGTAGTTCTCAAAGAATGGTCTGAAACGTAGGTTCCTGGGCTCCACTCCCAAACCTAGAGAATAAGGATCTCTGAGTGACACCCAGAAGTAAGCATGTTTACAAATTAGCTAGATGGTTCTTGTGAATATGGAAATAAAAATATTTCTTAAAAATGTTTTAAATATACCCAGAATAACTTTTTCTTTCATCCAAAGGAAGACCCAATGCAGTGGGTTTGAGCAGTTTAATGTAAAAAAATAAATTAAGCAAATGAACCTCAGGTGCACATGTATCAGAAGATGAAGTTGAAAAAAGAATACAATAATATGAAATAGCATTCAGCTTTTGAAACTGACCACTACCATAGTTTAAAATTATATTTGATTATTATTCTTGATGGATATCCATTGGTCTTTTCCACATCCTTTACTTGGTCAGAAAAATATTAAAGGTACTGTACTCGCTGAATTGTTTTTCAAGTATTACACAAGGGAGCAATCATCTTGGAATGGAACTGGCCATAGTTGCTCATTTGCTAGAACTGCCCAAAAGTCAGTGCTTTGTTTTTGGGCACTTGGAGTAGCCAACAATCCATGTAAGTTCATCTTCATCCAAACAATTAAACCGACCAAAACCTACTCTCTTTTAAGTGCTCCCTCTCAAGGTGGTTTTTTTTTTTCAAATCTGTCATATTTAAATAAGAAAAGAGTGGTGCTTTTTGTTTTCATTTTTTTTCTGAGTAATTTACCCATTATTAAATGGAGTTTTGTATATGCTCAGCAATTTTAATTTTACACAATTTATGACTTTGTTAATATTGTTTGACTTTATAAACACAAGATTAGTAAGCCCTAAGGATTACAACACACAAATAAATTGAATTTAGGGGCGCCTGGATGACTCAGTTGGCTAAGGGACTGACTCTTGATTTCCGCTCAGGTCATGATCCCAGGGTTGTGAGATCAAGCCCCGTGTTGGGCTCTGCACTGGGCATGGAGACTGCTTAAGATTCTCCATTCTTTCTCCCTCTCCCTCTGCTCCCCTCCCCCCAAAAAATTAACTAATAAATAAATAAATAAATGGAATTTATACAATTCTAAAATTCAGGAATTCTGAAATCTCTGCTTTTAACCTCGTTTCTTAAACATTTGTTTCCACTTGCAGTAAATGAGAAGGGATACATTTATTTGTGCAATGATTATTTAGAGTGCCTGCTATGCAAGGCATTGTTTTGGGCACTTAGAAAAAAATTGGTAATGGAGAAGGGGACAGAAATCCCTGCCCACCCTGGTGGAACTTAATTTGGGGAGAGACAGACAAGAGAATAAATAAATTGCTATGGAGGAAAATGGAGTAGAAGAGGAATGCAGATCACATGTAGCCTTTTAGGCCCTTGGTCTTTGGAAGGACTTTGGCTTATACTATGACTGAGATGGGGGAATTATTGAAGTAGTTTAAACAGAGAAGTGACATGATACGATTTATGTTCCATGAGCCAGGCAACCTTGGGCAAATTACTTAGTCTTCCTGTGCCTTATTTTCCTTTCATCTGTAAAACAGGGATAATAGTTTCTATCTCTGAGGGTCATTATGAGGAATAAATAAGTTGACATTTGTAAAGTGCCTAGAATAGTAACTGGTACATACTAGGCTCTACATAAGTTATATATATATATACATATATTAAATGAAAGAATCATTCTAGCTGCTGGGTTGAAAACAATGTAGAAGTACAAGTATAGAATTAGGGTAATCAAGTATAAAACAACTACAAAAATCCCAAGGAGAGATGGTGATAAGGACCAGGTAATAAAAGTGAAGATGATGAAAAATGTGATTATAAATGTGATTATAAAGTGGCTACTATGACCAGGGAGCCGAATTTTTAATTTAATTTAATTTTAAAATCTAGCCACATGTGGCTAGGTGACTATTATATTGGACAGTGCCATTCTAGATTATAGGGTTTGGAGGAGTGATTGACAGAAGATGAGGTTAGAAGATAAACTGTGTTCATATTGAATGCTACAGATGTTGAGCAGGGTGATAGTTTAAAAGGATGAATTGGGGTAATAGGAGACTGAAGCTGTGCATAGTGAAACTGGACTAAGGTAAAACTATAATCAAACATAAAAATGCAAAAATATTTGAGATATTTAAATCCGTTTTTAAAATGTGTCTATTCTGTTTATCTGAAATTACTTATTTGCTCTTCAATTTGAAATGAACTAGCTAAATCTGTCCTGAGTATTTTCGCAAATTATACATATGAATCATCTGTGTACCTCTGGTCACAGAGAAATTAACCATCTGTCATAATCACTATGAAACTTGAAAAAAAATGGTGCTTTATTTTAGTGTCTTTCCAGATACCACTGACATCTTGGCTTAGATTTGCTAAAATTGAAATATATTTAGGCATACAATAATAATTTATCTATCTGTACTGAACTAAATAAGTTTGACATGTTTCACTGATGACTGATAAAGACAAAAAATATGAAGTCTGAATCATTTTGGTCTAATATGACCAAGACGTTAATGATTAACTTGTTTGTCTTAGTAATTTAAAGACTTTATTTGAATTCTAATATCTTAGTCTCCATGCACAATCTCTCTTCAGTTTAAACTGTGAAGGCTGACCTGCGTCATCATTAGTTATATCAGCTTCCTTTTTTTTTTTTTTAAAGATTTTCTGTATTTATTTGAGAGAGAGAGAGAGAAAGAGAGCACAAGCAGGGGGAAGGGCAGAGGGAGAAGAAGAAACAGACTCCCCGCTGAGCAGGGAGCCTGATGCGGGGCTCAATCCCAGGACCCTGGGATCATGACCTGAGCTGAAGGCAGATGCTTAACCGACTGAGCCACCCAGGTGCCCCATCAGCTTTCTTAAATTCGTTTAATCAAAATTAAGTATTATTTAACTAGCAGGGGAAAAAAAAGTATAACTAAATATTTTCAAAATATGAAAGAAACTACAAGTATAAATAACACGAGTAAATCTTAGTGACGTAATATGATAACTTGTTTATAACGTTCAAAATCAAAGCTCAGGGTAGTGGTTACCCCTGAAGTACAAAGGGAAGGAGGGTACACAGGGGGACAAGATGGGAGAATGAGTACACAGGTAGATATATTCCTATTAAAGCTTTAGTCTTCGGCAGAATGGTGGCTTCACATATGTTCAATAAAGGATAAGTGAATGAATGTATGAATGAATAAGAAGAGTCCATACACCAATGAGGAATGTGTTTATAACCCAAGGTTGATGATTAAACCAATTCAGGGCATCTGAGTTGCAGAAGAGAAAAAAAAATAAGATGACAAACTCAAGAAATTAGAAAAAATAATATTATAATTTAATATTTTTGGAAATTATATCCCCAAAGTCAAAGAAATTATGCCCCCGATAATTTTTTTCTAATAGTGGTGGTAAAATGAGAAATTATTTGGAGTTATATTTTCTCAGATTGCTTCCCTCCTCAAACTGCTAGTGTTAGGACGATAAATGATTATAGGACTGAAAGAATTTTCATGGTAATTAAACTTTGAACAATCACATTACAGTGTATTTTTATTATGAAGCTTGGGATGCCAGACTCCTATTGTTTTATATGATTACAATAATTAAGAAAGTAAACTTATGACAAATACTTCTTCATTACAGTAAAGGCAGAAGAGATTTATTTATCGAAACATATTAGAGAGGGTAATAATTGCCTCCCCTCCTGCAAACTCTTTTAAGAGAGTGGTTCCTATCCCAGCCTTACATATTCTCTCTCTTTCTCTCTCTCACGTGTGTGCGCACATGCGCGCACACACACACACACACCTGACTGAGCCTACAGTGGCACCTGAACCAAGAAAATGCAGTCCATAAGCTGAGCTGAGCCAAACAAAGTATCATGAGATAGGCTGTGAATGAAGACTCAGCAACAGATGGAAATTTTTTTTTTTTAAAGATTTTATTTATTTATTTGACAGAGAGAGAGAGAGCACAAGTAGGCAGAGAGAGAGGGAGAAGCAGACTCTCCACTGAGCAGGGAGCCTGACGCGGGGCTCGATCCCAGGACCCTGGGATCATGACCTGAGCCGAAGGCAGCCGCTTAACTGACTGAGCCACCCAGGCGCCCCAACAGATGGAATGTTTAGCTGAATTATATCAATGCAAAACAGTAACGGTCTTTATCTACATATGTGTAGGCTAAGGAAACCCGATGTGTCCTAATTTTTGTCCTGATTGTTCTGTCTTCCTTGGACTCCCCATAAGAATTGTTTCCTTACAGTAAAATCCCTTTTACCTGAGCTAATTTGAGTAAATTTCTGTTCACCACCAAATATGACTTGATTTAGAATTAACAATTGAACTTGATGAAATCTTAATCATGATCCATGAACCCAGCTTTACTGAGTCAAATAGTACCCCAAATTCATGTCCACCTGGAACCTCAAAATGTGATCTTATCTGGAAGTAGTTCTTTGCAGGTGTAATTAGTTAAAATGAAGTCATGCTGGATTAGGGTGAGCCCTAAATCCAATGACCGGTATTTTTATAAGAAGATATGCAGGGAAGAAGGCCAGGTGACAATAGAGATTGGCATGATGTTGCTTCAAGCCAAGGAATGCCAGGGATGACCAGCAAGTACCAGAAGCAAGGAAAGAGGCAGGGAGGGGTTCTTCTCTTGAGCCTTCAGAGCGAATATGGCCTTGCTGCCATCTTGATTTTGGGCTTCTGGCCTCCAGAACAGTAAGAGAATGAATTTCTGTTCTTTTAAGCCTCTGAGTTTGTGGTACTTTGTTACAATAGCTCTAGGAAACTATAACAGCAGCCATGTGTGAAATTTATCTTCAAGTAGATTGGTTAGTAGCTGTAAGAAAGCAAAAGCATTTTACCTTCTGAGAGACAAATTTCATCACTCTCGTTTTTGGACCTAACCCTGTGCTTTTGAAAGAGACCTGTAGAATATTTATAAAGCTGTGACCAACAGTTTATCTTATTTCTACATTTTTTTTTCAGTCGTACTAAGCTTGTGAGCCTCAATTTATCTCTAGAATCTGCGTTTTCATTTTTCCATTTTCTCACATTCTTAGGAAATAAGAACAATATGCAAGCAAATATTTAAGTAATTACACAACTACGATGGAGAAACTGTAAAAATGGAACTGTTCGTTGGCAACCAGCTTCACCAAGCTTTGGCTCAAAGTGTTCATTTGTCAGCTTATATGCAAAAGTCCAAAACTGGAATTTTGAAAGCAGTTTAGAAATGAGAAGATATAATATACTAAACGAGGTTGTATAAAATTGAACAGACCGAAGTCATAGTCAGCTTGTTTAATAATCAAATAATTCTTTTATGTTCACTTTATTAAGAATTTTTTATAAGTGCAATATTTTCTATGACTTATAACCATCAAGTGTCATTATAATAACTGTGGCAGACTGTAGGAATAAGTAGCTGAATTTCAAATTTCTGGTTTAACTGGAAATGTAACCACATTAGAACTGGTAGCCAGCACTATCTGACTTGTCCAAGGAATGTGCCAAGAATTTGCACAACTTTTGCCTTCTGAATTTTTTCAAGTAATTCCAGAAACTGAATAGTTCTTGGACTGTGGGCTACCTAGATAGATACTGTTTTGGAAAAACTCTTCGGAGTACAATTATGCATAGATTTATCCAGAGACTAAAGAAAATTAAGCAGGGAATCTGCAGAAAAGTTAATATGAGCTGTTTCACCTTTCTTTTTCTTTTTTTTGTAGGCGTGGAGCCCAACACAGGGCTTGAACTCATGACCCTGGGATCAAGACCTGAGCTGAGATCAAGAGTAGAATACTTAACCAACTGAACCACCCAGGTGCCCCAAGAACTGTTTCACCTTCTAATCATACCTAAGATTTATCATGATTTTCAGGGGATAGGAAGTTTCCTGTTGATTGAATTCTTTGACAAATTGAAACTTAACCAGAAAATTCCTTTTCTGTCCACTCCATTGAAAATATTTCTAAAATATATCTGTTATCTTTTCAGTCTTTAGAAAGCACAGGATAGGGAACATAATGGGGAATCTTTGGTGTTTGAACATACCCCAAACGCCTCAGGGCTGTCAATCTGAAAGCCACTTTAAATTTCAAAACTGTAAGTATAGAATCAGTGATTGATTTGAGCCAAACACATACTGAGGGTAGAACTTTCCATGGAAGTTAGTTTCATCTCTATGTGTATTTTCAAAAATACAATGGGGAGAGGCCAGTTAAGAACCTTTGGGTTTTGATACATTAAACTACTTAGCACTTACTATCTGGCAGAAGAATGTTGAGGATGCAGAGGTGACAAGATATCCCTGAATTCAACAGGCAGCTTGAAGTTTTCTTGTGTTTTTATTACTATATTTTCATGTATTTGTGCTGTCTTAACTCTCTAATTTGGAAACCAGAAGTCTGGATAGAAGATAATGGACTTGGGATGATGGGGAAATAAGAATTTTCTTAGGAGTAAGCAAGGAGAAAATGTTAGCCTTGGCTCTCTCTTGTTAATGAGGTTATGGGATATGCTTTTCTCTTTCTTCATACTTTCATGTACTTTCCAAACTTTCTGAAAAAAGTTTGTTCAGAAAAAAATGGTTCCAAGATATTTAAAATTGGAAAACAAATTTATTTTTTAAATGTTACAGACAAAATCTACATCTAATGAGATAAAATACCTAAAGTACTTAGCACAGTCCCTAGCACCTAGTAGGGGCTTAATAAATATCGGCTACAATTGTTGATATTATTATCATTATTGCTGTTTGTTCTCTTTGGTTGCAAGGAACAAAGGAAATTAAAACTGGCTTTAGCAAGAGATAGATTGGTAGGTAGGTAGGTAGATAGCTAGCTAGCTAGCTAGCTAGATATACTAGGTAATATCTCAGGGAACCCAAGAGCAAAAATTACAGCTATGCCTCAAGAAAGGAATGGAAGTAAGAACTGAAAAGCCTTCAGGATGCAGTCTGCTTCCTTCTCAACACCTGCTTCATTCTTTGCTCTTTGAAGAGACCCCCTTCTTTGCTTTTCAGTTCACATAGCACACAGAAGAGAACCACCCCTCATCTTCTGACTCTAGATCTCCTTCATCTTAGATCAGTCTAGACTAAACTAGAATTTCTTAGTCCAAATCCCAAATGCTAAAGACAACAGATTTAATTGTTTCCTTTTCCCATAGCATTTATCATCAAGTATATACTAAATAATTTATTTATTATGTTTATTGTTTATGATCTGTCTCTCCAGGTGCCCATGTGGCCTAATCAGTTGAGGCCAGATGGGCAGGATCGTGTCCAAAATGTACCTCTAGATGAGCCACTGCTAATGAATTGGGAGTCCAACAGCAATTTCTAGGGTTAAGGAAGGATTACTGGGTCATGGACCAGGGATATCCTCTAAAAGATCTCCACCAAAGTGTTTTTTCTCTCTTAAAGTAGTACCAAAGCAATGGTCTTTGTATTTACACACACACACACACACACACACACACAGAGTTCCAAATGTACCCACCAATGTGTAAAAAAAAATCTCCATTAGCATTGAATTTAATTATTTAAATGTAATTTTTGACTTCTTTAATCTTAAAAATTGAATATATTATTCACATTTTAATAAATAATACTTAATACATATTAGTAAGTTTAAAATTTATAACACAGTATCTTTTTTTTCCATAAAATGAAACAGAAAACTATTATTACAGGAAACTCCATTTCTGTACCTTGATCTGCATTCCTGTTTCTGTCACTGTTATTGTGGCTGGACATTCTTTTCCTCTCTGTATGCCGTTCCCTTACTGGGGCATAGCACATACCATGGGGAACAGAAGGGCATTTGGCAATGTGCCTGAATGCCGAGGAAGGGACCAAGACCCTTTTAGAATATTAACACACTGGGGGAGGTCAGTTTTGTAATGTGAAAAATCTGATTGTATGTACTCCACTAATAGGATCTGACACACCCCGGGTGTCATCTAAAGTAGAATAGAGCTCACAGCCTGTGCCAGAGGTGAAAAGAGATAGGATCCTGGGGAAAGCATACAGGTGTCATGGAGAGTAAAGAAAAGAAAGGGAAAGACCAAAGGTGAGGATGCTTTTTCTTTGCTGGCAGTGAAAGGGATAGCCAAATAGGGCAGCAGGGTGGGCCTATATGGCAGGACCCCTGCCTGTTGATAGTTGGGGAGGCTGATATGAAAAGAGTAGAGGAACACTTTCCAAACCCTTACTCCCTTGTGACTCTGAGTTAGGAGATCCAACACTAACTTGAAGCAAGGCACTATTGTGTACATTCTGCTACAATATAAGTTATGTGAGCTCAGGGATCTTTTTTTTTTGTTCACAGCTGTGTGCCAAACACCTAGAATAGTGCCTGGCACATATAGGCACTCAATAAATATTTATTCAATTGACTCAAAACATCTTGGACTACATGAATCTGTGTGACTGGCTAACAATATGGCTGTTTAATATTGGATGTACCTCTCCTGCTTTCCCTATTCAAGCCATAGTTCTGGTGTTTCATTAGAAATGACCTAGGGTTGTCTGGCTGGCTCAGTCAGTAGAACATGTGACTCTTGATCTTGGGGTTGTGAGTTTGAGCCCCATATTGGGGGTAGAGATTGCTTTAAAAAAAAAAATAGGGCGCCTGGGTGGCTCAGTTGGTTAAGCGACTGCCTTCGGCTCAGGTCATGATCCTGGAGTCCCAGGATCGAGTCCCACATCGGGCTCCCTGCTCAGCAGGGAGTCTGCTTCTCCCTCTGACCCTCCTCCCTCTCATGCTCTCTGTCTTTCATTCTCTCTCTCGCAAATAAATAAAATCTTAAAAAAAAAGAAAGAAAAGTTCTCTCATTTAAAAATAAATAAATAAATAAATAAAATAAAAAAATAAAAAAAAATTAAAACTTCCCTTAAAAAAAAAAAGAAATGAACTAGTACATTTGTCAAGTGATGTACTAAGGAGAGGAGGGGGAGAAGGAGATACTTTACTACCAGTTGTATTAGACTTTCACTGCTATTATCCCTGACTCCGTTCCGGATATAGGAGATATTAGGGTCAACAATGGAGTAGAACTAGATTTTTCCAATTTTACTTAAAGTTTTTTAAATATAGAAAAAAGTTAAATATAGAATCTGCTGCTCTCTTTTTTCCCTCTTTACAGTATTTATCAATCATGTCAACTCTTTTGAAATGGATTGGCTTGGCCTAGGACCCAGGAGAAATAGGAGAGTGTTATATACTAACTTTAAAGAAAAGTTTTAATAAAAATACCATGGCTTTAATTGTGCCTAACAATATAGTAATTCATGTAAATAAGTAGTTTCTTACCATATTTGAACATAGAACTACATAAGCAGGATCAGGGCTGTTTTATTATTCAGTCAACTGAACTGTTTTAAGATGTGAGGCTATCACTCTGGCTTTTGAACTCTAAGAAGTTTTAGAGTGGAGTTTTGGAAAGTTTTCTAATGAAATTTCCTTGGCCAAATGACTTTTAAGTTTATTCAATGAAATAGTTATTTTAGTGTTTATTCATAATGCACCCCTCAACTGACTCCCACAAAAGGATGAGAGACATGGTCCATGGAGGACTTGGCTGGAAAAAAATCATCTCTTACTGTATATACCAAGGGTTCATTAATGAGTCAGATGTGTCAGTCCTGGCTGTCCTCTTACAATAAACTTTCTCACCAGGAGCTCCTTCCACTTTCTTGCAAATAGGATTCCTTTAGCTTTTCCCACTAGTTGACTAGGTATCTCCACACACACATATATATATAGTGGACAAAACTTGGACTGAGGCTGGGAGCCCATCATCATCATCGTCTTACCTCTTTGTAATTCTTCATAGTTTAAAAAGTACTTTTACATCCAGTATATTGTTTAATGCTATCAACAACCCAGTGAGGTAGGCAGAGATGGATTTACCATGAAGCCAATGAAGTGCAAGTTTCAGCACCCTCTGGGAAGGATCTTTGCAGAGTCACACAGTTATAAGATTTTGTAAAATTAGGAAAATTTTCTTTTAAAGACTTTATTTATTTGTCACAGAGACAGAGACAGAGAGAACACAAGCAGGGGGAGTGGCAGGCAGAGGGAGAAGCAGGCTCCTGGCCGAGCAGGGAGCCCGATGTGGAACTCAATCCCAGGACCCCAGGATCATGACCTGAGCTGAAGGCAGGCACTCAACTGACTGAGCCACCCAGGCGCCCCAAATTCAGAAAATTTTTAACAGTAGATTAAGATTACTTTCACTCTCCACTCTGACTACCCTCCTTAGCACCTCCCTCATGTTGGGAAGCACTGGCATGTCCTGAGGCATTTTTGGAATCCAGCTGAGTTTGGATACATTTAGTTTGGATTTAGTGGAATGTAGTTATGCTGTTTGAAATCACTTTTGTGCTAAGTTATTGCCAGTTGTCTCAATGTAGGAATGGTTTCCAGGAACTCTTCTACTGCAAACTATGCAAATGAATGTTGACAATGCAGAGTATTTAAGGTTTGTCACTGCACAAGCCATCTTCAGATGCCTTGTAATCTTGTACCTCATACATGAAAGAAACTTGACGGGGATTTCCCAAATGTAACAACAATCCTAAAACTTTGTATGACATTACCAGAACAAGCTGTGGAGCCAAAATAAATCTTTTAAAACTAGCAATAGGAAAAAAAAAACTTGAATACCCAAATTAGAGAGAAGGCTACATAACTTTTCATTCACTATATAGAAAATAATATTACAAACATGATGAGCATCAGGTGATGCAAGGAATTATTGAATCACTCTATTGTACACCTGAAACTAACACTAGATGTTAACTAACTGGAATTAAAATAAAAACTTTCTTAAAAAAGAAAATAATATTATAAAACCACTGTCATATAAAAAGATGATCGGGGCGCCTGGGTGGCTCAGTTGTTAAGCAACTACCTTCAGCTCAGGTCATGATCCCAGGATCTTGAGATCAAGCCCCGCATTGGGCTCCCTGCTCCACGGGAAGCCTGCGTCTCCCTCTCCCATTCCCCCTGCTTGTGTTGCCTCTCTTGCTGTGTCTCTCTCCGTCAAATAAATAAATAAAATCTTTAAAAAAAAAAAAAGTGATCAAAGATCACCAAGTTTTTGGAAAACGAGAATATGGAAATATGGAGATATTCATTCTTTTGGCTGTTTAATCCACAAATATTTATGATTTGCCTACTACATTTTCTTTTTTTTTTAAGATTGTATTTATTTATTTGAAAGAGAGAGCACGTGCATGAGTGGGGGAGGGGCAGGGGGAGAGGGAGAAGCAGACTCCCCTGCCCAGCAGGGAGTCCGACATAGGGCTCCTTCCCAGTACCCTGGGATCATGACCGGAGCCAAAGGCAGACGCTCAACTGACCCAGCCACGCGGACACCCCTACATTTTCAAGAATGGTGATAGGGCCCGGGAATAGAACAGTGAACAGACATAAATAGTCCCTGACATTGAGATAGTCATAGTTGAAGGTGGAGAAACCCCCTAACAATAATATCATTAATTGTTTATTTATAATTAGGATAATTGTGGAAAAGAGAAGTACCAGATGTTCTGAAAGCTAATCTAAGTCTGGGTTTAGGGTAGTTTTCCTTGGGAAAAAAAAAAGAGTATGTAAACTGTAGGATTTAGTTTGGATTTAGAGGAATGTATTTATGTAGTTATGTAGTTTGAAATCACTTTTTTTTTTCTGTTCTGTTCTTCTTATTTTTTTTTTTAATTTTTTTGAAATCACTTTTGCGCTAAGTTGTTGCCATTTGTCTCAGGGTAGGAATGGAAGACAGAATGTCTCAATGTAGGGGAAGACAGAATATCCTACTCAGGGGGAAGAATAGGAACAAGGACTCCGAGGTGGAAAGGTACAGTACTTATTGACTTCAAAGAACCAAAAGAATGCCGGTGTAGCTAGCTTGTCATAAACAGTGCGGAAGGTGGTGAATGAATCCAACAGATCAGTTTGCCTGTTCTAAAACTTCACATAAGTGAAATTTCGAGGATATAACATATATGCTTTCGTATAAGGCTTCTTCAACTCAGCATAATGTTTTTAAATTTAATCCATGCTGTCACATATATTTGTAGGTATTTGTTGCTGAATTATTGTGTTATAAGGATATACTACAATTTATCCATTCACCTGTTGATAGACTGAGTTATTATAGGTTTCGGCCATTAAGAAGAGAGCTGCTCTGAACATTTTTGTATAAGAGATGTGGTATTTTTAGTTCACTGTTTTTCCCACTTCACTGCAGTATAGACACAAGAATATGCTGTGTGTTGCACAAAAGTTTTTTTTTTTTTTTTGAGATTTTATTTATTTGAGAGAGAGAGAGAGCAGGAGCAGTGGGGAGGAGCAAAGGGAGAGGGAGAAGCAGCCTCCACGCTGAGCAGGGAGCCCAATGTGGGACTCAATCCCAAGACCCTGGGATCATGACCTGAGCCGAAGGCAGATACTTAACCGACTGAGCCACCCAGGTGCCCTTGCACAGAAGTTTTAATGAGAGTGCAAAGAACAGTTCAATACCTACTGTTCCTTTTTTTGACCTCATGAAGATACTTGGGTTCTAGAGTCTACAGATAAGAAGGTCTAGGTCAGGTAGTTCAATATGGACATGGCAGCAGCCTGGCCTGAGTTCTTCATTAACAACATCTGATCCATGAACCATATTTTGAGAGGGAAGATGTCCAGATAGGAAAATATTCTTGCCGATGCCTGAAGGGCGGGAACCTCTCTTGTCTACACACCCTCCAGTCTAAATAGGAATCTGTAACTACCGAAGAGACTCTTTATCCCCAGCCAACTGATTTAATCTTATTTCCCCTTGTCCCTTTCCTACTTCCCTTACAGGACTGACCTAATAGCAATGATCTGTAGCTCTAGCTTTTCTATATAACCCCATGGTACTTTCAGTGTATCTGCATGTTCAGCAGTAGCAGTCCCAGCAATAAAACAATTCCTGTGCTGAGGCCTGCTATGGAAAGTCAACTGCCATTCCCTTGTGCTTCTCTGTCTGATTGCTCCAGTTTTAGTCACTGTATCTGTGACTTTAAATTGAAGTACAGGTGTGCCGGGGTGGCTCCATCGGTTAAGCCTCTGCTTATGGGCTCAGGTTGTGATCCCAGGGTCCTGGGAATCCCTGCTCTGCAGGGAGTCTGTTTGTGCCCCTCCCCCAGCTCGCACGCTCTCAAATAAATCTTAGAAAAAATAAATTGAAGTACAACACTATACAACCATAACAGTATTAAGAATATCCATTTTTGGTACTTTTGTATTTCTGTAGGTAGCAAACAAAGATGGCATTTTTGAAGCATTTTTTTTTTCCTTTGAGAAGAAACTTCTCTTTCTCTCTCTCTCTCTCTCTTTTTTTTAAGATTACTTATTTATTTATTTGACACAGAGAGAGCGAGCACACGCAGGGGGAGCTGCAGAGGGAGAGGGAGAAGCAGGCTCCCCGCTGAGCAGGGAGCCCGATGTGGGACTCTATCCCAGGACCCAGGGATCATGACCTGAGCAGAAGGAAAGACGCTTTAACGATTGAGCCACCCAGGTGCCCCGAAACTTCTCTTTCTTGCAGGAATTTTCTTTCCAGAGAGGATTTCTATGCCCTTTTAATATTTTACATTCTTTTTGTTTCTGCTGGATTTCTACTATATTTTATATATTGAAGAGCCAAAAACAAAGAAGGTAAAACCAGAGCAGTAGGCAAGTGAGCTCTCACTCAGGTACCCTTGGACCAAGGTTAGATGGGGTTTCCCTATCTTGATAACACTGGGGCTCATGGGGGTTTTTTGTTTTTGTTTTTGTTTTATTACGTTCAGTTAGCCACCATAGAGTACATCATTTGTTTTTGATGTAGTGTTCAATGATTCGCTAGTTGTGTATAACACCCAGTGCTCATCACAACATGTGCCCCCCTTAATACCCATCACCCGGCTACCTTAGGTCTTAACAAGGCTGTGACATCTCATGAGGTAGGAAGCTGGAATAAAATCCCCTTATTGAAGTCAACACTTTGAAAGGCTACTCTAAGTGACAGGTGTACTAAGAAAAACTGCTTGCTGGAATAGGGAAAGGACAAGAAAGCTTGTCTATGGGGGCCTGGGATCTAGACAGTAAAAAGGAAGTATTCTATTTGAATTTATAGCTACTAACCTAACCTGTCCACACTTAGATTTGGAGTTTGAATGTATATCATCGATGTATTAGTGTCAGTCTGGGAACTCCCAGTTAGAATTTCACATAAAAAGTGGTCTGTGGGGGCGCCTGCGTGGCAGTCAGTCAGGCGGCCAACTCTGTTTTGGCTCAGGTCAAGATTTCAGCCCCCCCTACCCCATCTGACTCTCTGCTCAGCACAGTCTGCTTCAGGATTCTCTTTCCCTCTGCCCCTCCCCCAGATCACTTGTGCATGCGCATGTGCGCTCTCTCTCTCTCTCTCAAATAAATGAATAAATCTTAAAAAAGAAATAGTGATCTGTGGATGACACAATCATCTGTATAGAAAATCCTAAGGAATCTACAAAAAAGTCCTAGTTCTATAAGTGATTTCAACAAATTTTCAGGATAGAAGGTCAATACACAAAAATCAGTTGTATTTCTTATTAACAATGAACAATTGGAAATTAAAAAATTTAAACACCATTTACAATAGAACCAAAAAGCATGAGGGATGCCTGGGTGGCTCAGTCAGTTAATTATCTACCTTTGGCTCAGGTCACGATCCCAGGGTCCTGGGTTTGAGCCCGCATCAGGCTCCCTGCTCAGCAGGAAGCCTGCTTTTCCCTCTCCCTGCTGCTCCCCTTGCTTGTGCTTTCTCTCTCTCTGACAAATAAATAAATAAAATCTTAAAAAAAACAAAAACAAAAAGCATGAAATACTTAGGGATAAATTTAACAAAGTATGTGCAAGACCTATACACTGAAAATTACAAAAGTGTTCTGAGAAAAATTGATTACCTAAGTAAATAGAGATACTGCATTAATGGATCAGAAAACTCAATATTGTTAAGATGTTAATTCTCCCCAAATTGATCTATAGATTCAATGTAATACCAAGTAAAATCTCAGCAAACTTTTTGTATAAACTGACAAGCAGATTTTAAAATTTATATAAGGGCGCCTGGGTGGCTCAGTTGGTTAAGCATGTGACTCTTGATCTCAGCTCAGGTCTTGATTTCAGGGTCGTGAGTTCAAACCCCACATTGGTAGCCTATGTAAGAATTCTTTTCCCAACCCAACTTTGCTTTTAGAAAAATTTAGGTTTAGGTCTATGCTTCATTTCAAGTTAAAATTTTTGTATGATATGAGATAAGGATAAACCTTTATTTTTGCTTATGGATATCCAACTGTTCCAACACCATTTGTTGAAAAGATTATCCTGTCTCCCATTAAATTATCTTGGGACATTGACCATATATATGTGGGTCTATCCCTGGACTTTCTATTCTGTTCTATTGATCTACATGTCAATCCTATGCCAATATCACACTCTCTTGATTACTGTAGCTTTATAGTAAATCTTATAATCAGGTTGCATACATTCTTCCAATTTTGTTTTTTTTTAATAAGATTGTTTTGGGCTATTCTGGGTCCTTTGCATTTTTATATAAATTTAATTTACTTATTTACTTATTTATTTAAGTAGGCTCCATGTCCATAGGCCACAGAAAGCACAACCCATGAAAGAAAAAAATTTTTTCATAAAAATTAAAATGATTGCTCTTTGAAAAACACTTATGAAAATGAAAGACAGACCACATACTGAGAGAAAATATTTGCAAAACATATCTGAGAGAGAACTTGTATCTAGAATATATATATATATATATTTTTTTTTTTTTTAAGATTTTTATTTATTTATTTGACAGAGAGACAGCGAGAGAGGGAACACAAGCAGGGGGAGTGGGAGAGGGAGAAGCAGGCCTCTCACCTAGCAGTGAGCCCAATGCGGGGCTCGATCCCAAGACCCTGGGATCACGACCCGAGCCGAAGGCAGACGCTTAACGACTGAGCCACACAGGCGCCCCTAGAATATATTTTTTTGAAAGATTTTATTTATTTATTTATTTTAGAGAGAGAGAACACATGAGGAGGGGGAGGAGCAGAGGGAGAGGGACAACCCAGAGACCATGACCCGAGCTGAAATCAAGAGTTGGACACTAAACTGACTGAGCCACCGAGGCACCTCTAGAATATTTTTAAAAAACTCTTACAACTTGGGGCGCCTGGGTGGCTCAGTCGTTAAGCGTCTGCCTTCGGCTCGGGTCATGATCCCAGGGTCCTGGCATCGAGCCCCGCATCAGGGTCCCTGCTCCGCGGGAAGCCTGCTTCTCCCTCTCACACTCCCCTTGCTTGTGTTCCCTCTCTCACTGCCTCTCTCTCTGTCAAATAAATAAATAAAATCTTTAAAAAAAAAAAAAAAAACTCTTACAACTCAATAAAAAGAAGACTAGCAGTGTGAAAAAAGATAGGCAAAATGTGTGAACTGGCAGTTCATGAAAAAAATGTATATGATGACCAATACACATATGAAAATATGCTTAACATCATTAATCATTAGGGAAAAGCAAATTAAGATCTTTCATAATTTTTTAAAAAATTTTTTAATTTATTTGACAGAGAGAGCGACAGCGAGAGAGGGAATACAAGCAGGGGGAGTGGGAGAGGGAGAAGCAGGCTTCCAGCAGAGCAGGGAGCCCAACGCGGGGCTCGATCCCAGGACCCTGGGATCATGACCTGAGCTAAAGGCAGACGCTTAACAACTGAGCCACCCAGGCGCCCCTTTTTTTTTATGTTTTAAAAAAAATTTTATTTATTGCAAATTAAGATCTTAATGAGATATCATTATACTAGATTGGCTAAAATTAAAGACTGATAATACCAAGTGATAGAATGTTGACCAACTGAACTCTGATATATTGCTAATGGGAGTGCCAATGCTCATATTGGAAAAGCTTGGCAGTTTCCAAATAGCAACTTTGGAAAAGTTTGACAGTTTCTTGTAAAGGTAAACATATATTTAACATATAAGCCAGGAACCCCACTTCTAGGTGTTTATGCAAGAAAGGTGACAACAAAAGTCTATATAAACGCTTGTATACAAATATTCATAGCAGCTTTATTCATAGTAGTCAAACCTGAAAGGAACCTAAACGTCCATTGATTGGTGAATAGTTAAATTAATTGTGGTATATCAATAAAATGAGTAAATCACTGATACACTAAACATAGAAGAATATCAGAAGAATTATGCCAAATGAAAGGATCAAAAACAAGACTACATATTGTATGATTCCATTTATATGAAATTCTATAGGAATCAAAAATGTAATGATATAAAGCAAATCAGTGATTGCCTGGGATGACAGAAAAGGATTAACTACAAGGAGGCACAAAGAAACTTTTTAGGATGATAGAAATATTCTATATCTTAATTACGGTTGCAGTTTCATGACTGTTTACATTTATCAAAACTCATTGAATTGCACACTTTAAGTCAGTGAATTTTATTGAATGTTAATTATACTTCAGTAAAGCTGACCAAAAAAAGTGGCTTGGTGTCAGTAAAAACTTCTCGGGAGAGACCTACTCTTAACTCAGACTTCACAAGATTCCAGAAGATAAAGCCTAGCTGAACATGAAGTTACCAAACAGAAATTTCAAAACATAGAGGGAAACTCTAGCCTCCATCAATAATGGTTAGGCTTAACAGTTGATTAAAGTAGCTAAAGAGAGTGAAAGAATTGAAAAATTGATATGGGGAGAATACATAGAATATAGTATACAGAGATAAAGAAATGAAAAATATAGAAAGAGACATGGAGCAAGAAGATCTAATATATTCCTAATACTGATTCAGAAGCAGAGAATAGAATGAAATGGAATATCCAATGAGATAATGACTCTCCTGATTAAAGTCACACATTATAGTGAGTTAGAGTCTGAGTTTTAAGGTCAGCAAACTCTGGTTTCATATTTTACTAGCTACTAAGCATTTTTGGCCTTTAGTTTCCTCTCCTATAAAAGAGAGAAAATAATAGCATCTATCTCATAAGATTATTTTGAGGATTAAATTATATAATGTGTGTAAAGTTCCTGAAACAAGGCCTGGCATTAGTAAATACTGCATGTATTGGTATCTCATTTTCCTCCTTTCTTCTTCCTAATTACCTATGATTAAGTCTAAATACTTTGTGAATAAATGTGACGACAACATCCCTAGCTCTTAAAGTAGAGCTGGCTCTCTCACACATAGTTTACCTGTGAGTGTTAAGCTCCTATCTCTGGTATTCACCCAGAACATTCTTGTTCTTGTTGTCCAAGCATTTTGATCATTTGGCTTTTTACTCTCCAAATTTATATCAGACTTCTGGATCTTTCTGAAACCTATTTGAAATCCTCTCATCACCCAGCTAGTCTCAGGCCAAATCCCACTTGATTTTAATTTCACATTCTTAGGTGGTTCTGATGTAGTTGGCATTCTCAACAGTCGACCCTGTCTGGGTATAATCTAGACCAAACTACTCCCCCTGCTCCTCACCCCCCACGTCTATACCCCCAGTTCCACTTCAGTTTTGGGGACTAGACATAAAGTCCTCTGGTACCCTTCCCTGCCTTCTTTACCATTTTCCCTCTTCTTACTAGCCATCTGTCCTTTTTGGTATCTTTGTATGTTTACCTGTGCTGTTTTCTCTCTTGGCCACATGGGAAACTCTCAGACCTGTTTCCAGCAAATTTTCATTGGTAAAGCCTTGCTTGACTCTCCCCCTTTTTCCCCTCCCATGTCTGATTGAAGTGGGCCCCAGATGGTGCCAGACATGTAGTTGGAGGTCAGTGAATATTTGTGGAAAGGCAGCCCGTGAAGGCTGGTCATTACTTTCAGATTCCTGGCCATGCCCTTCCACCCAGCTTCTCAGATCTTTAGTATTTTCTTTGATTTTGTGAACTACTCTGATACATTTCAGATAATTTTTTTTTTTTTTGCTTAAGTTAGCCAATATGTCGCTTACAATAATAGGCTCCTAATTGATGCACACATGCGTCGCTTTTACAATGAGAAAAAAATGTTTTTTACAATGGGAATATAAATAGATTTCAATTTAATCAATTGTTCATTGGGCAGCTATTTTGAGTGAAGTGAGAATCTTCACATTCACCTATTATAGGAGAGTTGAAATTTGAAGAGGATTTTCAATAATGAAGTGGGAACATGAGAGATAGGAGGCAGAAAACTCTGGCCAAGACATGGGCAAAATGCACACAAGAAATGTCACATTAGGGGCCTCTTCAGAGAGTGCATCCAACTTAAGTTGAATTTAATCCCTCAATTGGCGTCTTTGGAGAGGTACCGCTCCCTGAATTTATGAGAAGTTAGGCACATCATCTTTAAAATGGTACTCTGCACAAAAGGGCTTCTCAAAATATCCACTGAAAATTATACTTAAAAAAAAAAATCAAGTTGTATACAAAGAGTGAACTGAGAGATCCCTTCCTTGATTTGGCTCTGAAAGGAGCATGAGATAGGGGAACAAAGATAAGACTTAAAAAAGGGGTGAGGGGGGAAACTAGATAATCTGAAGAGGCATAGCACCTCAATATGTAAGGTGTAGATATATTCCAAGTTGTGCCTCCACCAGTGTGTGAGAAAGAATTAAATTCAATTAAGTTGTGGGGCGCCTGGCTGGCTTAGGCAGAAGAGCATGAAGCTCTTGATCTTGGGATTGTAGGTTGAAGTCCCACATTGGGTGTAGAGATTACTTTAAAATAAATAAACAAATTAATTAATAAATTAATTAATTTAAAAAATCAATTTAGTTGTCATTTACTAAGTTGTAAAAATCTTAGCAGTATTACAGTTAGGCCTAGCTGCCATTAATGCTTGCCTTGGGGTCAAACATTGCTATTTCTGCTCTTGTAAAACTTGCCAACTATACTATAAGAAGCCTAGGGAGGTCATATTAGACGTCTCTCAGAAGTCTAGGGAGGTCATACAAGACCATGAGATGTTTCCTAGATCTTTGACAGATGACTCTTCTTCCTAATTCCTGCCCCAATTTTGTGTCATTCTAGGGCAGTTGTGCTCAGTTGAGGGTGCCCCTCAGAATTATTTAGAACTTTGTAAAAAAAAAATATGTTTACCCCCAGCACAGACCTACTAAATTAGAATGCCTGAGACTAGAGTTCCTTTTTGTTGTTTTCACTTGTTGGCTTTTAATTATTTTATGGAGATAAAGTTAGCATACAATGAAATGCATAGATCTTAAATGTTCAGTTCAATAAATTTTAACAATTACATACACTCAGTAACCACTATCCAAAACAAGCTATAGAACATTTCATTCATCCCTCAAATTCCCTTATGTCCAGTCCAGTCTGCTCCAGCCTACCAGAGGCAACCACTCTTCTGGTTTCTATCACTATAATTTAGTTATGAGATGCTAGGGTTTTTAGAAATACAGGTAAGTGGCATGAAGTATAGTTCATATACACATGAACCAACATGAATATATCTCAAAAACATTATAATAAGCACCCCCCAAATTGCAGAAAAATCCAAGAAATTTGTTTCATTTATATAAATCATATACAGCTTAAAAGTAGGCAGAAACAATAACAATTATTCTTTAGAGTCATATATACATGTAGTAAAAATATAAAGATGTACATGGGAATGATAATCATTAATTTCAGGAGAGAGATTGCCTTTTGTAGAGTGGAAAGAACTAAGAATAGGGAAGAACACTCCGAGGGTTTTAACACTGTAATATTTTATTTCTTAAGCTGAGTAGGGGGACATGGTTTCTCTTTATATTATAATTTGTACCTTACTTTATGTCTGCAGTATTTTATAATGAAATAATTAAAACTTCACAGAGGATTTTGATGTGCCTGCTCTTATTATCTCTAGACTCCAGGAATATTCAACATTTTAATAATTATATAAGTAAATATATTTCAAAGACTAGAATTAATTGTGCCATCTGTTCAAAGAGAACTTTTTAAAAATTTTTTATTTTAATTCCATTTAGTTAACATAACCACTGATTGTTACATTAGTTTCAGGTGTGCAATATAGTAATTCAACAATTCCATACATCACCCTGTGCTCATCATGGCAAGTGCACTCCTTAATCCCCATCCCCTATTTCACCCATCCCCCAACCCCCTTCCCCTGTGGTAACCATCAGTTTGTTCTCTATAAGTCTGTTTCTTTGTCTCTCTCTATTTTCCCCCTTTGCTTGTTTCTTAAATTCCAGGTATGAGTGAAATCAAATGGAATTTGTCTTTCTTTGACTGACTTATTTCACTTAGCATTGTACTCTCTAGCTCCATCCATGTCATGGCAAATGCCAAGATTTCATTCTTTTTTTTAATGACTGAATAATATTCCATTATATTTATATACCACATCTTCATTATCCATTCATCTATTAATGGACATTAGGGCTGTGTCCATAATTTGGCTATTGTAAATAATGCTGCTATAAACATAGGGGTGCATGTATTTCTTTGAATTAGTGTTTTTGTATTTTTTTTTTTTTTAAAGATTTTATTTATTTATTTGACAGAGAGAGAGATAGCGAGAGAGGGAACACAAGCAGGGGGAGTGGGAGAGGGAGAAGCAGGCTTCCCGCCGAGCAGGGAGCCCGATGTGGGCCTCGATCCCAGGACCCTGGGATCATGACCTGAGCCGAAGGCAGACGCTTAACGACTGAGCCACCCAGGCGCCCCAGTGTTTTTGTATTTTTTTTGGTAGGTACCAAGTAGTGTGATTACTGTATTGTAGGGTAGTTCTATTTTTAACTTTTTGAGAAACCACCATTCTGTTTTCCACAGTGGCTGCACCAGTTTGCATTCCCATCAACAGTGCATGAGGGTTCATTTTTCTCAACATCTTCCCCAACACTTATTTCTTCAGTACAAATTCTTCTTACATTGCTACTTAGTCAAACTTAAGATGTGGTTTTAACCTCATGATCCAAAATGGCTGCTTAGCCTCCAATCATCATATCCTCATTCCAGCCAACAGAAAGGACAAAGGGGAGAAGTGCTTATTCCCTCCCTTCAAAGATACTTTCTAGATGTTGCACACATAACTTCTACTTTACATCTCATTGTCTAGAATTTAGAGATGACCACACCTAGTTATATGGGGATTTGGAAAATGTAGTCATTATTCTGGCTGGCCCCATGCCCAGATGAAAATCAGAGATTTTATTACTAAGAAAGAAGAAGTGATATTAGTGAATCAAATATATAAATCTTATTATTTTATTATACATTACTATGTTTATTATACTATACTATATATACTAAACTGCTTATTAATATTATATAGTATATATAGGATGGGTATTACATGTATTATATTTTTAATTTTAATTGAATAGCAGGAAAAAGTACTATAAATGTTTATCTTTAAAACAAAGCTCATTCAGGGTCCCCTGGGTGGCTTAGTTTGTTAAGCATCTGCCTTCAGCTCAGGTCGTGGTCCCAGAGCCCCAGGATCAAGCCCCACATCAGGCTCCTTGCTCAGCGGGGAACCCTCTTCTCCCTCAGCCTGCTGCTCCCCCTGCTTGTGCTCTCTCTCTCTCATTCTCTCTCTCTGAAAAATAAATAAATAAAATCTTTAAAAAAAAAAAAGCTTATTCAGGGTCACTTGGGTGGCTCAGTCAGTTAAGTGACAGACTTATGGTTTGGGAATCAGGTCATGATCTCAGGGTCATGAGATTGAGCCCCATGTTGGGCTCCTCGCTCACATTGGAGTCTGCTGGAGAGTCCACTGGAGATTCCCTCTCCCCATCCCAACCCCCGCTCACATGTGCACGCACTAAAAAAAAAAAAAACAAAGCTTATTCATTTTTTTCTTTGTAAAAGTCTTTCTTGTTTTCTACTGTGAATATAACAGTAGTTTTTAAAAGCACGGACTCTAGAGCAGAATGATAATGTTTAAATCATGGCTCCATAGTTTATTTGCTGTGGATGTATAACTTCTAACAAGTCACTTTTAGCCACGATTTCTTCATCTGTAAATGAGGATAGTTAACAGTACCAAACTTATGGGGTTGTTGAAAAGATGATATGTATTAATACACATATGCGCATACAACAATAAGTGCTCAGGAGCGCCTGGCTGGCTCAGTCAGTAGAGCATGTAACTCTTGATCTCGTGGTTGTAAGTTCAAGTCCCACATTGGATGTAGAGATTACTTAAAAAGTAAAATCCTAAAAAGACAGAAACAAAAACAAAAAACCAGTAAGTGCTCAATAAATGTTAACTATTATTATTGTTGAAACTCTTAGAATATTCAAAAAATTAGAAAGAGTAAGGAAAGGTAATCCATAATCCCACTTCCCCAAAACAATCAATATTAAAATGTTGATGTATTTACTTACAATCTTAAGTGCTATGGATATTTTACACAGTTGAAATACTTATGTCTATCATTCGTATCCTTCTTTAGTCAGAATCCACTCCCCTCCCTTCTCCATTCTGCTTTGTGTCCCTGGATGTGAACCAGTAAGTACTTCATCAATAGGTTCTATTGGGTTTTTCTATATGGATTTGGCCAATAGGGAACAGAGTATTTATTTCTATCTCCTTCTTTGAGGGATTGCTATGGGTTGGCTTTGTCCCTTTACTGAAGGTCCCAGCTCCTGTCAGAGCCTCTCTCTCTCTCTCCACGTAGCTACCCTTTCTGGGGTCTCTCTTTCAGGCCTGGGAATGATAGCCATTGTTGACAGACCCAAAGTCCTGCAGTAATCTTATTGATTTCTCTTAACCTTTTGTAAATAATCCCTTTATTAAATCCCCTCAAATTACCCAGTTTGAGTGTACTAAACTTTTCTTCTAGGACTTTGACTAAGACATAGGAGGATAAGAATCATTTCAGAAAGATTTTTTTGATAGCTGTAGAATATTCTATAGTGCCAATGTACCTTAACACTAATAGCAAAGTACTTAATATGCATGTCCAAAACCTTATAGACATTACTTTATTCATTCCTCAGCACCCCAGGGATTGGTATTTTACAGATGAGGAGACTGTGCCTCAGGGAAGTCTGAAAATTTACTTCCCTGAGGTCATAGGGCTGATAAGCAGCAAAGTTAGTCTTACTTCAGAATCTATATTCTTCGTACTAAACCCAGTGGTTCCAAAACCTGGCTAATTGTCAGAAGAATCTAAGGAATTTTTTTCCTGTGTCCATTCATAGAGAGCTTAATATTGTAGGTCCAGAGTGAGATCCAGAAATCTCTATTTTTAATAAAAGTTCCTTAGGGGATTCTGATAATCAGCTAGATTTGGAAATAAATTATTTAATTTTAATATACTTATGTTTCCTTTTATAGGATATTTGGATCATCTATACATTTTGTTATAAGAAGACTGCAGTAAATATGGTTATATGTAAAGCTTTGACTGTATTTAGTATTGTTCACATAAGATAAGTCCCAGAAGAGTGATTAGTGAATCAATGATATAAATCTTATTAAGATTCTTGGGGCACCTGGGTGGCTCAGATGGTTAAGCATCTGCCTTCGGCTCAGGTCATGATCCTGGGGTCCTGGGATCAAGCCCCACATCAGGCTCCTGGCTCAGCAGGGAGCCTGCTTCTCCCTCTGCCTCTGCCTCTCCACCTGCTCATGCTCTTTCTCTCTCTGTATCTCTGTCAATTGAATAAATAAAATAAAAATCTTTAAATCTTTTTAAGATTCTTGAAATGTTTCATTCAAATATTTATTCATTCAGCTACTCAAATATTCACTTAAAAATTATGCATTCTTGGGGCACCTGGGTGGCTCAGTCAGTTAAGCATCTGCCTTCGGCTCAGGTCATGATCCCAGCAGAGGAGTCTGCTTCTCCCTCTCCCCCTGCCTGCCGCTCCCCCCTGCTTGTGCTCTCTCTCTCTTGCTCACTCTCTCTCAAATAAATAAATAAAATCTTTTAAAAAAATTATGCATTCTTTCTACAAATATTTATTAGACATTTGTCATGCACCACGCACTGTGCTGACAGTTTGATATACCACAGTGAGCAAGACACACACTGGGGGAGATGGATATTAATAATTACATAAACAAAATACTTAAATTATAATTGTGATAGGGTCTCTGAAGAAAAAGTAAAGGGGAATATAACCCTGTTTGGAGATGATTAGTGAAGATATTGCTGAGGAAATTACATTTACTTATTTATTTATTTTAAAGATTTTATTTATTTGACAGAGAGACACACAGTGAGAGAGGGAACACAAGCAGGGAGAGTGGGAGAGGGAGAAGCAGGCTTCTCGCGGGGCAGGGAGCCTGATGCGGGGCTCGATCCCAGGACCCTGGGATCATGACCTGAGCCGAAGGCAGCCGCTTAAAGACTGAGCCACCCAGGCGCCCCAGGAAATTAACATTTAAATTGAGGTTTGACGAATGAGTAGAAAAGTTAACTATGCAAAGAGAAAGGAGAAGGCATTCTGGGCAGAGAAAAGTGACATATATGAAGGCTCAAACATGTAGGGGACCTTGGAAAGTTATGTAAAATTAGATTTATGTTATAAGATGGCTATGGATATACTGAGGTTTTGGAAATGTTAAGTTTTGAGATAACCAAATGTGGGACATCTTAGTGGAGATGTTGAATCAGGAGTTAGAGATAAGGATCTGGAGCTCACAAGAGAAGTCTTTTGTAAAGAAATTAATTTGGTATTTGAAACCATGGAAATGGATGGAATGTACAGTGTAGAGGACAAATGTATAGAGGGTCAAGAAAAGAGGGCTAATGACTGAGCCTGGAGACTCCAATGTCGAGAGACTGGATAAAGAAGTTCCAAAGGAGGGGTGCCTGGGTGGCTCAGTCGGTTAAGCTTCAGCTCAGGTCATGACCTCTGGGTCCTGGGATCGAGCCCCACATTGGGCTCCCTGCTCAACGGGGAGTCTGCTTCTCCCTCTCCTGCTCCCCCTGCTTGTGCTGTCTCTCTCTCTCTCTCAAATAAATAAATAAAAACTTTAAAAAAATGTGTGTACGCTCTCTCTAAATAAAAAAATAGATAGTTAAATAAAATCTTAATAAAAGAAAGAAAAAGGGTAAAAGATGTGAAGAGACTTTTTTACCAAAGAAAATACACTATACTGATGCAAATGAGATGTTCAACTTCACTAGCCATTAGTGAAATGAAAATTAAGGCGATAATGAGATAAAACTACGCATCTATTAGAAAAGACATAATAAACAAACAAAAAGTAGTGACAATAGCAAATGTTGGCGAGAATGTAGAGAAACTAGATTGCTCATACATTGCTTATGGGAATGTACAATGGTATACCCACACTGGAAAACAAATTTGGCAGTTTCTTAAAAACTAAACATACATTAATCACACAACTCAGTACTTGCATGCTAGGCATTTATCATGAAGAAATGAAAATTAATGTCCACATATCAACTGTACAGGAATGTTCATAGCAGCCGTATTTGTAATTGCCCTAACCTATAAATCACCAGAATGTCCCTCAATAGGTGAATGGTTAAATAAACTGTCATACATCCATACCATGGAATATTTAGCAATAAAAAGAAATAAACTGGTGATACATGTAACAACTTAGATGGATCCCAAGGGCATTATGATGAGTGAAAAAGCCAGTCCCAAAAGGGTACATGCTGCATGATTCCATTTATATAGCTTTCTACAACTGATAAAATTATAGAAATGGAAAATAAATTAGTGGTTGTCAGAGTTTTTAGGGTGTGTATGTATGGCTATAAAGGGGCAGCACAGGGAGACCTCTGTGGTAATGGAATAGTTCTGTATTTCAATTGCAGTGGTGGTTACATAATAAAATGGTATAAAACTATAAACACACATTGTACCAATGTCAGTTTTCTGGTTTTGATATTGTACTATAGTTATATAAAATGTAACTGTTGGGGGAAACTGGATGAAGCGTTCACAGGATCTCTCTGTACTGTCTTTATGACCTCCTGTGACTCTATAATTATTTCAAAATAAAAAAATTAAATATAACTATGCATAAGAAGCAAGTTTTTAAAGATATATTGTTGTAAAATTTTAACAAAAAAACCCATGGTCCATATTGTTTAGGGCTACATACATTTATACGTGCTTGAATGAAATTAAATTATTTATTTTATACTGCCGAAGGATCAAATATTAAAACTTTGTATAGTTAAACCTAACGGTAAAATTCAGATACATACAAAGATGGTAATGATATATATCAGTTTTAGAATAAAGACTGCCTCAGGGAAAGTACAGAAAAGAGATGGGAATGAAGCTTTTGGTGGATCCAAAAATTAGGAAAAAATGAGAAGTTTCCTTGCAAAGGGTAGTGGTGGGTTGGTAGATGAAAAGATGGAATTCAGATGTGGGGCTATTGTTCACTTTGTTTTGTTTGTTTTGTTTTGTTTTGTTGTAAAAGACTGCAACTTACTTGGATATTGAAGGAAAATATCCGGTACAGAGAAATTGAAAATCCAGTAAGGGATGCCTAGCTGCTCAGTTGGTGGAGCATGCAACTCTTGATCTCAGGGTTGTGAGTTCAAGCCCCACACTGGGCATGGAGCCTACTTAAAAAAGAAAAGAAAAAATCCAGTAAGAAATGGCAACTAGTCCAAATGTAAGGTGAAAAATCATCAAAGAGGGAATAATTGGACAGGTACTGGAAAGATTGAAGGTTATGCTTAATGCGTAGTAAAAGACTGAATGTACAAATGGACAATGGCCAAACCATATATGGCAATAGAATTCTGACCATAACCTCTGCAGCAATGGGCATGGAATGATCAGGACTTGGTCAATGACTGCTGGTCTCCCTATTAATTTATTTATTGGACCTCCCTTCCAACTCAGAACAAGAGAGAGCCACATGTGCTCCCTAAAGCAATCACATAAGGTGTCTCATTTCTAGCTAGATGCCTCCAGCTTCCTCATGCCAACAACCACCAACCAGAGCATACCTGGAGCCTTTTTTTTTTTTTTACTATAAAGCTTTCTTCCTTGCCCTGGAGTCTCTGCCAAAAGCAAGTGATTGTGGCTGACTCCTTTGCAATAGCAAGCTCTGAAAAAATAGCCTCTGTTTGTTCTCATTTAGGTAACATTCCTTTATGTCCACAGTAGAAAGGTTGAATTCATGATTTTGAAGGTAGACTTCATGACCCTTCAAGTGAGAAGCTGAGGTAGATTGAATCTATTGAAAGATGACGATGTCAGGAAACTGCAAAGACAAATTTTGGATGGATTGTCTTTGTAGATAATAAACGCAGAAAATTGGCTGGGTTTTTGAGGATATGACTATGGCCAAAAGTACTGATGTCTTCAATAAATGAGGGAAAGTGGATGGGAAGTCAACAGTACCAAGAGATAGGCTGGGGTGGGGTGGAATAACACTGTTTTCATACTGCCTTTAAGGTAGTCCTTCAAGTCTTCCCTTAAAGGAATGCCAGGTAGGCTGAGGACCAACAGTGAAAAAGAGTAATGATCTCTGTCCTAATAGTGAGCGGGGAAGCAGATATTAGAGTAAATGTGTTAACTGTCAGGGAACTATCATGGAAGCACCACAAGATGGAACCTAGTCAAGATTTTGAGGGCAGGAACTGTCAGAGATTTCCTGGAGGCAGTGATAATTCATACTGTGTCCTGAAGGATGAGTAGGAAAGCACAAGCATAGAGAGGGTCTCATTGCTCTGATTTTATTTCTGTACTGAGACTATACTGTCTTGATTACTATGGCTTTATGATAGGTCTTCAGAGGACAAGTTCTTCCATCTTACTCCTCTTCAGATTGTTTTGGTGCTTCTTAACCTTATTCTTTCTCATTTCAATTTTATTTATTTAATTTTAATTTATTTACTTGTTTGTTTGTTTTCAAGTAAGCTTACACCTAACGTGGGGCCTGAACTCACCACCCCAAGATCAAGAGTCACATGCTCTACTGACTGAGCCAGCCAGGTGCCCCATTTTTCATTTTGGTTTTAGAATACACTTGTCAAGTTTCATGAAAATCTGATAGGATTTTGGTTAGGCCTGCATAGAATTTAAACCTCTTTCTTCTTACTGAATTCTTATACATTCCTTAAGTGGCAGCTTTAAATTTTACCTTCCTCAAGAAGGGCTTACCTGCCTTCCTAGATAAAGTTAAATTTCCTTACTACGTATATCCACAGCATCCTGTACTTCCCATTAATTAACACAAATCAGACTTATAATTCTTTACTCAAAGTCTGTCTCCTGGGCTGGAAAGTTCACAGGGACCACATCTGTCTAGTTCACCACAATATCCTCCAGCACACAGTCTAAAATAGTTCGTGCTTAAGCCACACTTTTAAAAATTTAAACTAAAAATGTAAATGGGTGTTAGTTGGTAGGGGGTGAAGGGCTGAGGTTGTGAGTCTTCAGCATGTAATATGTAAGGCAGGGATAATCAGTGGAGTGAGACCCCTGAGGAGGTTGAAGAAACATGGTAAAGAGATAGGGGGAAGAGATGCCTTGTCTATTTCACAGGAGAAAGATCAAAGAATGGTTGGTTGGTGAGAGTTAACAGAGTTCTCTTCTATTATTATTATATTCTTCTGTCATTATTTCTAATAATCTACTATTACTACTACTTCCTTTTCTTTCTAAAGTAAGAGATGAGGGGATTTGGTACTCATAAGGGAGAGGCAGCAAGATGGGAGATGGGAGAAGAGTGGAGGAGAGGGGTGAAGAATGGATGTGTGAACAGAATAGGGGAGCCAAAGAATCCCGGGGCAGGATTAAGGGCCTAGCGGATATAGGAGACCATGAATTCATACTGTTCCCAATCATATCAATCTGCACCGTATGGTTTTCTCCAGCTGTCCCTAGCAACACAGGTCCACCTACAGATGATATGAAATGTTGGATTGATCCAGGCTGGGATTTTTGCCAGACTGGTGCCAGTGAAGGACAATTAAACCAGTGAGTTCAAAATATTGGTCAAAAGTGGTTGATAAGAAGAAAGGGAGTCAGGGAGAGAGACAGACTAGAGACTAAAAGGGCATTTTGTCTGGTTTGTGACAGTTTTCTATTCCTGGTTTCCCAGCTATGTTTCCAACCCATGGGTTCAAGAGATTCCCCTGCATCACTATGGCGAATCTTCTTTTTTCACTGAAGGGAGTTGGAGGAGTTTCTGTTTCAAAATAGTCTTAACTAAGAAAATGTAATATAGACTCTTGTACTTCTCATACTGTGTTTTTGTGGTTTGGAGGTAATGTAGAGCCAAAGTTGATCAGTTTTTCAAGCATTTGGGGCATTTCTGTCGAACTCATCTAACAGCTCTATTGCATAAAGGGCTCAGAGTTCTGGCAGATGATTTTGGAGCCTCTGGGGCTTGGAGTCACCAGGAGAGTTTGCAGGGATCCTTGCCTCCTTGCCTAACTAATGCTATTCAGAAGCAGCCAGGACCTCATGCCTGGAGCTGCTGGGGTAGAAAGGCAGTTTCTTTGATTGGCTGAAGATCTTGTCCTGGGAAAAGAGGAAGGTGAGCCCTCTGTTCTTGGCTATAACCAAGATCTTTCCTGACTTGTTTCCTATTGCAAAATGAATCACTCTTGAAGTAGGTCAGCAATGCCGCAGTCATCTGTCTCTTTCCAGGCTCTACCACTTCGAGATCATATCACTGACCCTTGTGTCTTTCTTCCCAAGGCCATCAGAGACAGGTTTACCAAAACATTTACCTTCTGTTTCCTACTTCATACAATGCTAAATACTAACAACATGGGGCTCTGAGGCTGCCTGTTTTGGGATTTACTTGATTGACATCTCTATAAGGCATTTAGTTTTAGTTTCCCACAACAGTAACACACAAGCAACTTTCATTCTCCTTTTCTCAATTCCTCCTTTCAATTTAACAAGCTGCTCTCAAGGTAGGTTCTAAAATGAGTCCTTGGTATGCAGAAAATGTGGTAATGCTATTAATTTAAATTCCATCAAGTGATATGTCGTAATTTATTTAACTATTCCCCTCTGGTTGGACATCTAGATTATTTTTGCTATTTAATTTTATAATTACCCACTGTAAAGGATATCTTTATGCATAAAAGTTTTTCTGTATTTAGGAAAATGTGGGATTCCTCCTTAACTTTCTAGAGTTTTCAGTACCACTAGCATGTAATAATTGTGTACTGCTGAGCCTGAAAGTGTAGAATAATGATATTTAACACCTGCCCCCTTTTTCCCCCCTCTGCTTAGTTTTCTTTGAATCTCTGACCTCTGTAAAATGCCAGTGAATTCCATTTTCCACACTATCATTGCCATTTCTTCCCCATGTAGACCTCCCTCCTGGAGGTATTTGTCTTCCTACTTGGATCTGTACTAATTTCTTTCTAGACCTATTACACAGCGGTCATCTATGCACTCCCCAGTTTCCTGGATCTGATGACTTACTCTTTCGTCGTTTACTCTCTTATTTTGCTGGAGTGTATCCTCTAATGTCATCATGCAAAGAAGTGTGCAAAGAAGATAAACATTGTAATACTATGCATGTCTAAATATATCAAAGTTAAAAACCATTTTTGAATTTTGCATTTTGAGGACAATGATCCATTGTCTTCTAGCATTCAGTGTTGTGGAGAAATTCAATATAATTCTAACTCTCAGTCTTCTGTTTGTGGTATTTTTTTTTCTTCGAAAGCTTCTAGAATCATCTCTTTTTTTGGTGTTCTGAAATTTCAAGTTGACATGTCTTAGTGTTGCTGTTTTTTAAATTTATTATCTTGAGCACTCAGTATGCTTTTTTAAATTGAGATACAACTGACACATTAGTTTTAGGTGTACAACATAATGATTCCATAATTGCATGTTCAATATGTGTTTTTATTTTTTATTTTTTTAGATTTTTATTTATTTATTTGAGAGAGAGCGTGAGAGAGAGTGAGAGTGAGAGCACATGAGCAGCAGGGAGGGGTAGAGGGAGAAGCAGACTCCCCGCTGAGCAGGAAGCCCCATGAGGGACTCAATCCCAGGTCGCTGGAATCATGACCTGAGCCGAATGTAGACATTTAACCAACTGAGCCACCCAGGTGCCCTCAATATGCACTTTTAAACTGGAGACTTGGCCTTTCTTTTTCTTTCTTTCTTTCTTTCTTTCTTCTTTCTTTCTTTCTTTCTTTCTTTTTCTCTCTTTCAGAGATTTATTTGAGAGAGAGAGAGCATGAGCAGGAGGGGTAGAGGGAGAGGGAGAAAGAATCTCAAGCAGACTCCACGCTGAGCACAGAGCCTGCTGCGGGGCTCTATCTCACAACCCTCAGATCACGACCTGAGCCTAAACCAAGAGTTGAATGCTTAACCAACTGCGCCACCCAGGTGCCCCGTTGACCTTTATTTCTGGGAAATATTCTTGTGCTATTTCCTTGATAATTTTGTTCCCAATGTCCTCTCTTTGGGGAACTCTTTTAGTTAGATGTTGAAACTCTCAGATTAATACTTTAATTTTGTTATCTTTTATATTTTACCCTCATTTTTAATTTCCAAAATCACCTTTTGTTTCTAATTTTTCTCCCTCTCCCCTTTCATTTCTCTCCTTTTCCTTACTTCTGAGAGAATTTCATTCTTATTTCATGGGATTAAAATCTTATCTCCCTGATAAAATTAATTTACTTTTTGAAATTTTCTTCTACCGTCTGCATTATCTGTTTCCGCTGAGTTCTTTTTCTTCCCCTTCGGTTTATTTGTTTTGGCCTCTGTCTTTATTGTTGGAAGCTTTCCTCGAAGATCTGGTGATCCTTGGATGTTTGTTCAGGTTTTTAAACGAATCACTGCAAAGCTGATTGGAAACTCTGTGTGAGTGGGCAGGTCTTGTTAGCTTGTGGGCTTATTTTTAGATTGAGGAGGTAGTCAGCCAGCTTGTGGGTGTGGGTGTGGGTGTGGTCCCCCAAATGTCAGTATGGGTAGGCATTTTCTCTGTAGCAATTTAGTTTATCTGGAGAGAGCCTCTAATCTGCTGCCTGAGAAGGATAAGCCTGGCTGGTGGTGCTGTACCACAGGGTGAGGTAAGGGACTGAGGAGTCTCATGGTTCAGTAGGCAGTCTTTCATTAAAGCCTCACCCTGCCCTCTTCCTGCCTGGTGCTCCCCCAAAGCCTCTCAGGTTGTTTCTCCCCAGTAAAGTACTTGTGGGAGTTGGGGAGGGGTGGGTGCCTGACTGATGGGAGTGGAGGAAGGCTTGTGGGGCTAACTGCTTCTTTTCAGACACCCCTCATTGCTTTCAGTGCCCCATTCCTACCACTGCCTTCTAGGGGACAGGCTTCAGTTGCTAAGCCTTTCTGGAGTGAGTTGTCTTGCTTCTTAAGAACATTCTCCAACAAAGTTTGGCCTTTTTCTGCTCTGCTAATTTATTTATTTTTTTAAGTTTTTAATGGTTTTATTTATTTATTGGAGAAAGAAAGAGAGAGAGAAAACACGACTGGGGGAGGGGAGGGGTAGAGGGAGAGGGAGAAGCAGACTCCCAGCTGAGTAGGGAGCCCGACATGGGGGCTGAGCCACCCAGGTGCTCCAACCCCTCTGCGAATTTAGTTTCTGTTCCTCCACCTGCTTTTTGTCTTCATGTGCTGTGGGTTGGGGCTACAGATATTTCCTAGTCTTGTTGAAGATGGGGTTTGTGTTTCTGTTTCTCGTTCTGACTGTGTTTGGAGATTTTCAAAAAAGGAGGTTAGAAAGATCAATGCTCAGCCATCTTGATTCTGGAAATTATGGAGGTGACATCCTAGCATTTGCCTTGATCACCACTATCCAAACTTACTTGCAAAAAATACAAGTATTTTGAAGGCAGATCTGTCTGCCTATACTCTTTGCTCAGTGGCAATGCCAAGTAGTGTTATGCCTAGTTATATTGGAACCTGAAACAAAAGAGAAAATTAGTAATACTGATCCTATTTTTTTTTAAAGTTTTGATTTTTTGGGGGGTGCCTGGGTGGCTCAGTTGTTAAGCATCTGCCTTTGGCTCTGGTCATGATCCCAGGCCCCACGTCGGGCTCCCTGCTCAGTGGGAAACCTGCTTTTCCTTCTCCTGCTCCCCGTTTGTGCTCCCTCTCTGTCTCTCTCTCTGCCAAATAAATAAATAAAATCTTAAAAAAAAATAAAAACAAAGTTTTGATATTTTGTTCATTATGGGGGTGTTTGTACCAAATTTGTGTTTTAAAAATATTGCATTGAGGTATTATTTGTCTTGATCACTGAGTTTTTAAATTTTACACTCTACTTGAGTGACTTACTTGCTTCACTCTAATCCTGGTGGGGGGGGGGGGGGTGCATCACACTCCTTTTTTTTTTTTTTTATAGATTTTATTTATTTGAGAGATAGAGTGAGCGAGAGAGAGAGAGAGAGCACACATGAGCAGGGGCAGAGGGAGAGGAGAAGCAGGCTCCCTTGCTAAGCAAGGAGCCTGATGCAGGGCTGGATCCCAAGACCCTGGGATCATGACCTGAGCCGAAAGCAGACGCCTAACCGACTGAGCCACTCAGGCGCCCTGGGGTATCACATTCTTCATCAGCTGCTGTCCCCACCATAAACCACTACAAATAAACATAGAATCTAAGTAAAAGCAGCCTGTTTGCTATGCAAACTTTCAGCTTCAAGGAAAATCCCACAGTCAACTTCCAACCCATTTGCCTTCCTTAGAGCTCCATAGTTACTCTTGAATTCTCTCCTTTGTTCATAGCAATAGTTGGTCTCTTCTAGAAAATATAGGGCTGTGTCAAAGTGAGTTCCTCCTAGTATAATTGAGGTATCCGAGTTTTATTGATAAATGTTGCAAAATGTAGAAGGACAGATGTGGCACTGCCATAATAATGAGGTCCACAGCTCTTTTTTACTAAGATGCCATGACATCAACAGAATCAGAAGCATTTCTTCTATATTTTCTGGGTGTTTTTTGCTAAAAACCTTGAGATGAAATAAAAGAAGTAAAAATTCTTCGGGTATTTCTATACCCATTATTAAATATGGACAAGTGTCAGAAAAGGATCCTCCCTTCTTTTTTTTTTTTTTAAAGCTTTTATTTATTTTATTTTGAGAGAGAGAGAGGGAACAAATTGGGGGTGGGGAGGGGTAGAGGGAGAGAGAGAGAGGCAGAGAGAAAGAGAAGCAAACTCCCCACTGAGCAAGGAGCCCAGCTCGGGGCACGATCCCAGAACCCAAAGATCATGACCTGAGCCGTAGGCAGATGCTTAACCGACTGAGCCACACAGGCGCCCCAGGATCCTCCCTTCTTAATTACAAGATTTTTGTTGGCTAAGTGGGAGATGGAGGAGGAAGGTGTTTTGGCTATGGAGCACTATGATGCAATGAGAGTGAATTTTTTAATTCTTTTTTATTCTTGTTTTAATTAGCTGTGGTGATGTAGGCGAGTCTTTTAGACCACTGCGCATTGCCACGTGAAGAACAGTCATGTTAAAGGTATAGAGGCAGACAAATTTTCCTTTCTCCCCTTTTATGTTCTTCGGCTGGTCTGATAATCAAATTGACATAAGACAGATTAACAGGACAAAAAGAAGTTAAATTTCCTATATGCCAGAGCCCCAAAGATCTGAGACTCAAGGGCCTGTCAGGGAGTTGAGGCTTACATGCCATCCTCAGCTGAGGAATGGGATAGTGGCCTGGGGCTTCAAAGGGGAGGAGGGTAATTCACAGGACGATAAGAAAACCCTGTTTCGTAATTAACTGTCATCCTGCCACACAGGTAAGTCTTCTGGTAATAGCTCCCTTTCTGTACCAGGCCCCCTATCAAAATTCTTTTAGGTAGTTGAGGGGGGGTAGAAGTTTGTCTTGGGTCTTGACTGACTTCAGCTCAAAATAATCCACATGCCAAAGTGGCACATTTTGGGGTGGTATATTCTGCTCCCCTTCAGTCCTGCCTTTGAAACTTCCCCAAGAAATTTCATAGTCTAGAAGTTGAATTGGTAGATTGTTCCATCTCATCGAACTAGTCTGTTCGTCCTGAGGGTAGGTCACTTCACTTAGATAGTTGTGTCTCATTTCAGGAAGCAGAGATGTGGGGGGCTCCCAAAGTTAGACCTGTGGTTCAAACAATCAGGTATTTAATAGAAGACATTTCTGTGGAAACAAAAGAAAATTGTTAGTAATTGGAGCAGATTATGATCTCAGAGTCTGGGTTCTGAAGGCAGCCAATCAAGAAGCTTACTAGATGTCCGGCTTGAAGCATCTTCAGATGGAGTACGGGCTGGCGGTGACTCTCCTGGTTTGTAGTTTGAATGCCTGTAGTGATCTCTCTGAGTAGCTGCACAGCAACAGACATGAAGACTGTCCATACATGAGGTGTTGTGGTGGTTTCTCTGAAGTTTATAACAGGTTGTTCAGCTTTAGCTTACATGGCTTTGGGAAAAAGGTGGTTTTAGTTTTCAATGGTTCCCAGTCAGAAGGGTGAGAGGAAATTGAAAATGTTAGTTTGGAGATTTGTGGCCATATATTGGAGGAAACTAGAAGAATTCAGGATCTAGTCCAGTGTATAGGTAGAAAACAAAACCTCAAAGACAATTAATAGCACTAGAATTTTATATCCACAAAGGTGTTTTACTGAAACATAATTTTTCTCTCTATAATCACTCCCACTTTTATCAAAGATAACCACAGTAAGACTAATTTGTTTGCAAATTAAGTCTAGTTTCAATAAACTTGGCCTGATTATTTATATAAGTGCAGCAAGAATAGTGATTTATCTTACAGGCTCTTTTAAATCTGCTTTGCTGGAAATTTTCATATGGAATCTCAGATTGGACTTTATTTTTATTTGAGGGAGTGAGCGAGAGAGAGAGAGAGCACAAGAGAGAGTGAGCACAAGCTGGGGAGGAGGCAGAGGGAGAGGGAGAAGCAGGCACCCCACTGAGCAGGGAGCCCAATGCGGGGCTCTATCCTAGGACCCTGGGATCATGACCCAAGTTGAAGGCAGACACTTAACCGACTGAGCCACCCAGGCGCCCCAGATTGGACTTTTAAAAGCCTCTTAAGGCTAGAAAGCCAAGCCACATACTCACCATCTGACTTCACCTGCAATACCTATAGATTTGAGTAAATTACTTTCTTTTCAAGGTCCCCAAAATATTCTGAGGTTTCTGAGACTGCCAGGAAGTGGCCTTCCTTACTCACCTGGTAAGGCTGTCAGGAACTCTGTAAGCAAGGTATCAGGCCAAGTTTTCCAAGGGGCTCTGTTGGCTCCATAAAGTCAACCTTAGTCCCTTAAAGCTGTCTGGTCATATCTGATTCCATGCACATTCTCAAAATAGACATTCCAGCCAAAGCCTTGGTAATATAAGCAATATTTCCATTTCTGTCCTGTAACAAGGACAACAGACTCTTACTGAATTTATGCAAATAACTATATTGCCATGAAAAGAGGACTCAAGAGTTTCTGAGTTCTGGGGGATCAGCTAGGGAGAAAGGGTAAATGCTTCATCTTTGTTACAAAGGTATATTTTACCAAACTGCTATAAGTCATAGATCGCTTAAGAGAAAAGGTTTCCTTAAATCTGGAAAAACAAGACATTAAGGAACCAGCAATGTTTCGAACAAAAAGTCATAAAAAAAATTATAATCATCCTCCTTAGTTCATTCAGTGCCATTTAATTAATATTTGCTCTGCTTGGTCCAGGTTTTTCATTAGTTTTGGAAATTCTTATCCAATTCAGTTTATGATCAAAGAGTTATCAGAAACCTGTACTTGTCAAAGTTCTTTCCATGAATCTCCTTGAAGATGAAGAACTCGCAGGAACACTATTAAAAAAGCATCAGAGTAAAACAACTGTAAATGACAAAAGACCTAAAAATGGCCATGGTTAAAGATCTGATGAGATTTCATTATAATGCAATTGACAAGGAAATGTATTTATTTCTATGATATACATTTTAAGATAATAACTAGAATTATGATAACATTATACCAGAACATATCAGATTTCTATGCATTTCATACAAGATCAGGAATGCTTATATTAATAACATATATCCACACAAATATAATCTAAGAAGATTTAGCATCAGTTTTTTGACAGTGCTTCCCATTAAATTTAACATAACAGATAAGCCTAATTAGTGTAACATCTCTCTTTCTGTTAGGAGAGAGAACAAATCTTTGAGATGTTCCAGGAGCCCTTTGGAAAATCCTGAATTTAGTTCAAGGTCAAAAAGACTTCATTTAGAATTTGATTTTCTGAAGTTTTTCAAAAATATCAAAAAGTTTTAAAACATTTCTTCAAGTAGGATCATAGATTACTATGAAATAATACTTTGTCACCCATTTAACCATAGTGACAAAGATTCTGCAGAGAAATACAAAAGAAAATTAAATAGTTGTTAAAAAAAAAAAGCTTAACTCTTAATAGAGAAGATTCGGCTTGCTTGCTTGCTTGCTTGCTTTTCTTTTTTCTTCTTTCTTTTTTTTTTTTAAAGATTTTATTTATTTATTTGACAGAGAGAGACACAGCGAGAGAGAGAACACAAGCAGGGGGAGTGGGAGAGGGAGAAGCCGGCTTCCCGCTGAGCAGAGAGCCCGATGTGGGGCTCAATCCCAGGACCCTGGGATCATGCAGACGCTTAACCGACTGAGCCACCCAGGCACCCTCTTTTTTTTTTTTTTTAATAAGACTCTATTTTTGGGACACCTGGGTGGCTCAGTCAGTTAAGTGTCTGCCTTCAGCTCAGGTCATGATCACAGGGATGGAATCCTGCATCAGGCTCCTTGATTAAAATGGAGCCTGCTTCTCCCTTTGCCTAACACTCCCCCTGCTTGTGCATGAACTCTTTCTCTCTCTCTCTGACAAATAAGTAAGTAAAATCTTTAAAAAAAAACAAGATTTTACTTTTAAGTAATCTCTACACCCAGTGTGGGGCTTGAACTTACAACCCCAAGATCAAGAGTTGCATGCTCTACTGACTGACCCAGCCAGACACCCCAAGGTTCAGCTTTTTGAAGCAAAAATTGAATAAAGACAACATGAGAAATTATTTTGACAAAAAGAATCTTTGTTTTCTAGACAGATTATTTTAATATGTAAAGAAAAACATTTTATAATTTCCTATTAAGAGCAGGCCAATAGTCTAAGAAAATTGTCCTTTTAACAGAGAGAAAACTAAATTCTAATTTAGTACCAGCTTACTTTTCATATTAAAATTCATTCACTTAATTAAATTCATTTCAATCTTAGCCAGTCCTGGCCATGCATAAAATTTCTTTCTAAAGATTCCTTTTCCACAAACCTTCTACAATTTTTCAGATTTTATGTTTTTCCCTCTTTCCCATTTTGAAATTGCCATTCTCTCTTAGGACAAAATTACTTTCTTTTCTCTTAACAAAAATCCATTTCTCTTCCTCATACCTCTTTTATTGAACACACACACACATACATACACACAGATACACACACATACACAAGAAAACACACATTCTACTTTACTTGCATCCCTAGATATTTACCCTATTATCTCTAGGAAGTTTAATTACATATATTGGAAATTTTTTTACGAGAGGTAACATTTAAAAAATGTTTAATTCCAGTATAGTTAACATTCAGTGTTATATTAGGTTCAGGTGTATAATATAGTGATTCAATAATTCTATATATTACTCAGTGCTCATCATAATAAGTGTACTCTTTAATCCAATCACCTATTTCACCCATCCCCCCACCGGCCTCCCCTCTGGTAACCAACAGTTTGTTCTCTATATTTAAGAGTCTGTTTTGGGGGCCCCTGGGTGGCACAGTTGGTTAAGTGTCCAACTCTTGGTTTCCACTCGATTCATGATCTCAAGGTCATGAGATTGGGTCGCACATCAGGCTCCACACTCAACACAGAGTCTACTAAAATTTCTCCCTCCCTCTCCCTCTGCCTCTCCCCTCGCTTGCTGTCTCTCTAAAATAAATCTTTAAAAAAAAAGTCTTTTTTTTTTAGTTTGTCTCTTTTTTTCTTTGTTCATTTGTTTCATTTCTTAAATTCCACATACGAGTGAAATAATGGTATTTGTCTGTCCATGTCATTGCAAATGGCAAGATTTCATTCTTTTCCATGGCTAATATTCCACTGTGTGTGTGTATGTATATATATAATCTCTTTTTTATCCATTCATCTATTGATGGACACTTGGGCTGCTTCCATATCCTGGCTATTGTAAATAATGCTGCTATAAACATAGGGGTGCATATATCTTTTCAAATTAGTGTTTTCATATTCTTTGGGTAAATACCCAGTAGTGGAATTACTGGATCATATGGTAGTTCTATCTTTAATTTTCTGAGAAACCACCATTCTGTTTTCCGCAATGGCTGCACCAGTTAGCATTCCCACCAACAGTGCATGAGTTTTCCTTTTTCTCCTCATCCCTGCTAACACCGGTTACTTCTTGTATTTTTGATTTCAGCCATCCTGAGAGATGTGCAGTGATACCTCATTGTAGCTTTGATTTGCATTTCCCTGGTGATGAGTGATGTTGAGCATCTTTTCATTTATCTGTTGGCTATTTGTATGTCTTCTTTGGAGAAATATTTGTTCATGTCTTCTGCCCATTTTTTAATTGGATTATTTTTTGAGGGGGTGTTGAGTTGTATAAATTATTTATTTATTTTGCATACTAACCCTTCATCAGATATATCATTTGCAGATATCTTCTCCCATTCAGTAGGTTGTCCTTTAGTTTTGTTGATTGTTTCTTTTTGTTGTGCAGAGTTTTTATTTTGATGTCATCCCAATATTTTATTTTTGTTTTTATTTTTCTTGCCTCAGGAGACATATCTAGAAAAATGTTTCTTCAGCCGATGCCAGAGAAATTACTGCCTGTACTGTCTTCTAGGATTCTTGTAGTTTCAGGTCTCACATTAAGGTCCTTAATCCATTTTGAATTTATTTTTGTGGATGGTGTAAGAAAGTGGTCCAGTTTCATTCTTTTGCATGCAGCTGTCCAGTTTTCTCAACACCATGTGTTAAAGAGACTGTCTTTTTTCCTATTGCATATTTTTGCCTTCTTTGTTAAAGATTAATTGACCATATATTCATGGGTTATTTCTGGGCTATTTTGTTCTATTGATTTATGTGTCTACTTTTGTGCCAGTATCATACTGTTTTGATTATTATAGCTTTGTAGTGTATCTTGAAATCTGGGATTGTGATACCTCCAGTTTTGTTTTTCTTTTTCAAGATTGATATGGCTATTCAGGGTCTTTTGTAGTTCCATACAAATTTTAGGATTGTTTGTTCTAGTTCTGTGAAAAATGCTATTGGTATTTTGATAGGGATTACATTAAACCTGTAGATTGTTCAATCCATGAGCATGGAATATCTTTCTATTTGTGTCATTTTTTTTTTTAAGATTTTATTTATTTATTTGAGAGAGAGAGAATGAAAGAGAGAGAGAGCACATGAGAGGGGGAAGGGTCAGAGGGAGAAGCAGATTCCCTACTGAGCAGGGAGCCCGATGCGGGACTCGATCCAAGGACTCCAGGATCATGACCTGAGCCGAAGGCAGTTGCTTAACCAACTGAGCCACCCAGGTGCCCTATTTGTGTCATTTTGAATTTCTTCAGTGTTTTGTAGTTTTCAGAGTACAGGTCTTTCACCTCTTTGTTTAAATTTATTCCTGGGTATTTTATTATTTTTAGATACAATTGTAAATGGGATTGTTTTCTTAATTTTCTTTCTGCTGCTTCCTTATTAATATATAGAAATGCAACAGATTCTGTACATTGATTTTGTATCCTGCAACCTTACTGAATTTCTTTATCAGTTCTCATAGTTTTTGGGTGGAGTCTTCAGGGTTTTGTATATATAGTATCATGTCATCTGCAAATAGTGAACAGTTTTACTTCTTCCTTACCAATTTGGATAACTTTTATTTATTTTTTTTCTTGTCTGATTGCTGTGGCTAGGACTTCCAGTACTATGTTGAATAAAAGGGGTGAGAGTGGACATCCTCGTCTTGTTCCTGAACTTAGGGCAAAAGTTCTCAGTTGTTCACCTTTGAGTATGATGTTAGCTGTAGGTTTTTCGTTTATGGCCTTTATTATGTTGAAGTATGTTCCTTCTAAACCTACTTTGTTGAAGGTTTTTATCATGAACGGATGAGGTACTTTGTAAAATGCTTTTTCTGTATCAATTGAAATGATCATATATTTTTTATCCTTTCTCTTGTTGATGTGATGTATCACATTGATTGCAAATATTGAATCACACTTGCATCCCAGGAATAAATCCCATTTGATCATGGTGAATGATTTTTTTAATGTATTATTGATTCAGTTTGCTAATATTTTGTTGAGGATATTTGCATCTATGTTCATTAGAGATATTGGCCTATAGTTCTCTTTTTTTGTAGTGTCTTGATCTTGTTTTGGTATCAGGGTAATGTTGGCTTCATAGAATGAATTTGGAAGCTTTCCTTCTTCTATTTTATGGAATAATTTGAGAAGAATAGCTTTAACTCTTATTATTTAAATGTTAGGTAGAATACATATATTAGAATTTTTTAACCCTTAAAAACCTTCATTTTTAGTGAAAATAAAGAACTGAACAATTATGAACTGCCTTTTGTATTAGCATTCCGTGGCCTGGCAAATTTATGATTACTTTTTATAATTTTTGGAAACATATGCTTTCTCATAGTAAATTTCTCAGCATGGCACAAAACATGTTTATGAATACATCCAAATATCTTTAGTTCCTGTGTAAAAGGAAGCAAAAAGTGGGTAAACCTCTGTTCAGTAATTAATATTTCAGTATTTTATCTTAGTTGGAAATGATCTGGATATTTAATGAATTTAACTCATTCTTTAACTTAACCTAGCAAAATTTAAGGCTTCAGGTTACCAAAAAGATTTGGGGGAAACTATTTAAAAATTTCACCTA
This sequence comes from Phoca vitulina, assembly GCF_004348235.1. NCBI lineage: Eukaryota > Metazoa > Chordata > Mammalia > Carnivora > Phocidae > Phoca > Phoca vitulina. The sequence continues at coordinate 28,189,215 of NW_022589706.1, forward strand.
AGGGGCACTTGAGTGGCTCAGTTGGTTGAGTGTCCAATTCTTGGTTTTGATTCAGGTCATGATCTTAGGGTCTTGGCATCAAGCCCTGTGTTGGCTCTGCACTGAGCATGGAGTCTGCTTGAGATTCTCTCCCTCTCCCTCTGCTCCTCCCTGCGCTCACAAGTGCAGGCGCGCGCTTGTGAGCACTCACTCTCTCTAAAATAAATAAATAAATAAATAAAATCTTTAAAAGAAGAAGTTCATCTAAAACTTTTTTATCCTACTTATATCTATTTAATTTACTTGTTCTTAACAATTATGCTTAGCCTATCCACACAAACTTCTTGAGATATTAGACAGTCAGCCATCAGACCAACCTCTTTTTCTTGCAGACAAATTTTGTAACATGAACTCATTTGATCTTTAGTAACCCTAGATAGAATAAAAGTATTATATTTAATGCAGCTAACTGTAAATACGTATCTATTTTAACTAAACCAAGCAACTTAAACTGGCTTCAGTATATTTTCCCAGATCATAAGAACCTGAAAAGCATTTGGGTTAATTTTTATTCTATTTCTGAAAATTTTTAGGAATACTTAATTTATATAAACAGATTTCTTTAAGCCAATTAAATGAGTTCTTTTACAGATTAATTTTAGTATACCATCTGGAGGTAGGAAAATGCCACATATTTATAACACATGTGTATATATAGACATACAAATAGACAGAAACAGAGATGTTATAGCTTCCGTTTTAAAATTACTGCCATGAATCAGGTACAATAATATAAAACTCACTAGTTATAAGAAGAGTTGGGTGTAAGTCATATTTCTGGTAGATGGAATAAATTTATGCTACCTGCTCAGATGGTTAAAGCTTTTTTAAAACCAATATTTCTGGAGAAGACACTTAAAGCCTTTTTCATTTGTCTAAGTTTCAAATGAGCTTTCCCTCTTTCATTCTTCTTCTGATAAAAATTACTTCCCTCAAGTTTGTACTTTATAGAAATGGCCTAGATAAGTTAACATTTACATCACACAAAGACATAGAAAAAGAATACATGCTTCCCCAAGAAGGACTTTGGTTTTGTGAGGCCAGTATTTATAAACCTTTTGACATAAATTGGGGAGATTTGGAAATCCGTAAAAAGGAATAGGTAAATTTTGAACTGCTTCTAGAGAGGTATTTGTAGTTTCCCAAAGATTTGTAAGATAAGGACAGTTGCTCTCAATTCTTCAAAGAATTAGGTTGCAGCCTAAATGACATCCTAGGTCAATTCACCCATCCAACTAGTTATCTTTGATTTGCTTCACAATTCAACCTTGGACCACTTTACCTTAGGGGGAAAAGGCTCTACCATTGCGTCTGTCAGCCCCTGAACATTGATCTTCAGCTGATCATTGTAGGAAGGCCTAGGAGAAATTCTGGTCATCTGCTTCCTCTGTCAATGGCGGCGGCGGCGGCTGCGGCGGTGGTGTGGAGGGGTTCCTCAGGGAACTGTCTGGTTTGTTTTAACTACAGTATAACTATGGGTGGGAAGAACACCCCTTAGCAGATAATCAAGGTCCCTGTGAGTAGAGTTGTGAATGGCCACTGATCTTTCTAACTCTTCTCTAAATTCGGTAGGAACTTTTGAAAATGGAGATAAAGTGGGGCTTTATAATTTAAAAGATCTGATGCTGTCCAGAGGACATGAATTCTTTGTAGTGGGGGTCCAGGATACATCCACAAAGGACATTGCATAGGAAGGTCTGAAGCTGGCAGAACCAGGTTACAGAGCACTGGAAAGTAGAAATTGTGAGAAACAGCAAAGTGAGCCCTGTCTCAGATGCTTCTACTAAATTCAATTTCTGGCTTTCAGCATTTACATGAGTACCTATATATACCCTGGGCCTGAAGATTAGGTTGAAGTGCTCTCTGCAAATCCTGTAGGGAGAGGGAAGTTAAAACAGGCAGATGGGGCCAGATTTTAAGAAGGGGAATTTACACTGGATGTGGACATTATTTTTTGTTCTAATTTCTGTTCTTTCATCTTGTTAAGGGAGTCTCTAAGCCTAGCTGTAATACTCCTTTGTGTCGTCTCTTTAATTTGGTCTTTCCATCAGTACTGATAAGACAATTGTTTAGAATGAGAACTCTCTAAAATTTTTTTCTTTCAAAAATAGCCAAGGGGAGCCTGGGTGGCTCAGTCCTTAGGCGTCTGCCTTCAGCTCAGGTCATGATCCCGGGGTCCTGGGATCAAGCCCTGCATTGGGCTCCCTGCTCAGAGGGAAGCCTGCTTCTCCCTCTCCCACTCCCCCTGCTTGTGTCCCCTCTCTTGCTGTGTCTCTCTCTGTCAAATAAATAAATAAAATCTTAAAAACAAACAAACACACAAACAAACAAAAACAAAAATAGCCAATTCAGAGGATTCATCATCTGGCCATTGACAAATAGAATCTTAATCTCAATAGTGACTTAAACCAATATGCCTTTTTACAGCTCAACCAAGAACGTAAGATGCATTTCAAAGGGCAGTGCAAAAGATACAGCCCTCACAGGATCCAGAAAGTTCAGTCCCAGAGTTAGCCTAAGAAAGCAGAGGCATTCATTGTCACAGGTGGTAAGAATGGTATAGTGAAAACAGTATCTCCGGTTTTCCACAAGAACGTGAGATGCCACTGGTCACAGACTTGCTATCTGTGACACAGGCAGATGCTACCGGAATGGGACTTTTCTAGCACTACCAAGGCAATGAAGCTTGAGATGACAAAGGCGCCTTATGGACTAGACTCCTTATAACACAATCTTCTGAGAGCTGGCATAGTCAGACAAAGGGAATCCTGCCTCACACTGGACCCAATTCAGCTCAGGTCAGACCCAGTATGGTTTTTCATATTGGATCCACAGCCTATTTGGTTGTCTGCAAGATACATACTGGTACATGCATCCTGTAATTGTTGGAGACCAGACAGAATATTCTCATTCATCATAAAGCCAAGCTCTCAGGACATGGAACATGATGACAGAAACAAAAGAAAATAATGACCATCTCTGGGAGGAAAGGGATCAATAGAAATCAAGATTACTCATACCAAATCTTTACCAGAGTCACTACACCCAAGGAACTTAGTTCACACAAGTATTTTCTCCTGCTAGTCTCTGTTTAGAAAAAGAAAAGGACACCTGGCTGCCTCAGTTAGAGAAGCGTGCGACTCTTGATCTCAGGGTTATGAGTTTGAGCCCCACGTTGCGTGTAGAGATTACTTAAAATAAAATCTTAAAAAAAAAAGAAAGAAAGAAAAGGACTCCTGTCACTCTTGACTCCAACAGATCCTTCAGGCAGAGATTTGGGAGACTGACATGTAAGGACTCTTACCTTCTGCTGGCTTTTTTCAGGGATCCTAGGATTTCTCAGTTGCAGCAGCCCCAGAGTGAGCAATGTCCAGCCGGTGGAAGTCCCTTCATGATTGCCAACTGTAAGAGTGGAAAAATTTCTCCTTCTTCTCTTTTAGGTTCTTCAGCTGGTCTGGTAATCAAATTGACATAAGACAGATTAACAGGACAAAAAGAAGTTAAATTTTCTATGTGCCAGAGCCCCAAAGATCTGAGACTCAAGGGCCTGTCAGGGAGTTGAGGCTTACATGCCATCCTCAGCTGAGGAATGGGATAGTGGCCTGGGGCTTCAAAGGGGAGGAGGGTAATTCACAGGACGATAAGAGAAGCCTGTTTGGTAATTAACTGTCGTCCTGCCACACAGATAAGTCTTCCAGACAAAAAGTTGTCTCTGGTAATAGCTGTCTTTCTGGGCCAGGCCCCCTATGGAAATTCTTTTAGATAGTTAAGGGAGAGGTAGAACTTTGTCTTGGGTCTATTGGGTCTTGATTGACTTCAGCTCAAAATTACCCACATGACAAAGTGGCACATTCTGGGGTGGCATATTCTACTCTCCTTTAAAGGCTTTCTCAGTCCTTGTGTGCTTATAGGAAATTATAACCATTTTGGGGTGCTCTGTCTATAAGCCATAGAGGCACCATGGTTGAGGCAGTGGTTACCTCACCTTACTTGCCATATTACACCCTTGAGAAAGATCTAGAGAAGTGCTACTCAGAGTATAGTGTACACTGTGGGCTACAGTTCTTTTTTTTTTTAATTTAAATTCAAATTAGTTAACATATAGTGTAGTATTGGTTTTAGGAGTAGAATTTAGTGATTCATCACTTACATACAACACCCAGTGCTCATCCCAACAAGTGCCCTCCTTGATACCCTTCACCCATTTAGCCCATCCCCCCACCCACCTCCCCTCCAGCAATCTGTTTGTTTTCTATATTTAAGAGTCTCGTATGGTTTACCTCCCTTAGAGTTAGTTCTTGAACTAGTATTACCTGTGTCCAGATAATCATAGAAATTGAGAACAAGCATTTAGAAACTTCTATAGCAGTTTGACAGAATAATGTGTCTGTTGAATTTAATAATAAAAATGTCAGCTTGTATTTTGCTGTCTGTTTTTTTTAAAGATTTTCTTTATTTATTTGAGAGAGAGAGAGAGAGAGAGTGAAAGCAGCGAGAGGGGGAGGGGAAGGGAACACGGTGGGGGACAGAGGGAGAGGTAGAAGCAGATTCCCTGCTGAGCAAGGAGCCTGATGCAGTGTTCCATCCCAGGACCCCAGGATCATGACCTGAGCTGAAGGCAGATGCTTAACTGACTGAACCACCCAGGCTCCCCTGGAGAGAATTCTTAAGATTTAAAAAAGAGTCAAATTCTTCGTGACACTGAATTTCCAGTGGTCTTGGATATGATATCAAAAGCACAGACAAAATGGCAAAAATAGACAAATGGGACTACATCAAACTAAAACTGTTGTGCATCAAAAGACAGAGTCAAAAGAGTGAAAAGACATCCTACCAAATGGGAGATAATATTTATAAATCATATATCTGAACTATCTGACCAGGGATTCATATCCTGAATATATAAAGAACTCCTACAACTCAACAACAAAAATATCAAATAACCCAATTAAAAAATGGGCAAAGGATTTGACTAGACATTTCTTCAAAGGTGATATACAAATGGCCAATACACATATGAAAAGATTATTGGCATCACTAATCATTAGGGAAAAGCAAATCAAAACCACATTGAGATATTACCTCACACCCATTAGGATGGTCACTATCAAAAAAAAAAAACAAAAAACAAAACCCAGGAAATAACAAGTATTAGCAAGGACATGGAGAAAATGGAACCTGTTGGTGGGAGTGTAAAATGGTGCAACCACTGTGGAAAACAGTATGATGCTTTCTCAGAAAATTAAAAATAGAACTACCATAGGGCGCCTGGGTGGCTCAGTTGGTTAAGCGACTGCCTTCGGCTCAGGTCATGATCCTGGAGTCCCTGGATCGAGTCCCGCATTGGGCTCCCTGCTCGGCAGGGAGCCTGCTTTTCCCTCTGACCCTCTCCCCTCTCATGTGCTCTCTCTCTCTCATTCTCTCTGTCTCAAAAAAAAAAAAAAAAAAAAAATAGAACTACCATATAATCTAGCAATGCCACTTCTGGGTATACATCCAAAAGAATTGGATACAAGATCTCAAAGAGATATTTTTCACACCCATGTTCATTGCAACATTATTCACAATAACAGGGAAGTAGAAGAAGCCTAAATGTACATCAACAGATGTATGTATAAAGAAAATGTGGTATAAATATATACATAGTGAAATACTATTCAGTCTTAAAAAGGGAGGAAATCCTGTCACATGCTGGAACATGGATGAACCTTGAAGACATTATGCTAAGTGAAATGAGCTAGTCACAAAAAGATAAATATTGTATGATTCTTTTTTTTTTAAGATTTTATTTATTATTTGACAGAGAGGGAGAGAGCACAAGCAGGGGGAGCAGTAGAGGGAGAGGGAGAAGCAGACTCCCTGCTGAGCAGGGAGCTGGATGCGGGACTCGATTCCAGGACCCTGGGATCATGACCTGAGCCAAAGGCAGATGCTTCACCAACTGAGCCACCCAGGAACCACATGCTGTATGATTTTTTTTTTTTTTTTTTTAAGATTTTATTTATTTATTTGACAGATACACAGTGAGAGAGAGAACACAAGCAGGGGCAGAGGGAGAGGGAGAAGCAGTCTTCCCGCGGAGCAGGGAGCCCGATGCGGGGCTCGATCCCAGGACCCCGGGATCATGACCTGAGCCAAAGGCAGACGCTTAACGACTGAGCCACCCAGGCGCCCCTGCTGTATGATTCTTATACAAGATATCTGAAGTAGCCAAATTCATAGAAACAGAAGGCAGAAGGTGGTTACTAGGGCTGAGGGGAGGGGATGAGGGAAGTTGTTGTTTAATAGGTATAAAGCTGGCTTGTCTTTTATCTCCTTTATATTAGTTATTTTTGCTGCATAAAAAATTATCACAAACTTATAGTTTAAAACAACACACATTTATTATCTCACATTTTACATCAGTCAGGAGTCTGGCTTGGGTTCACTAGGTCCTCCGCTCAGGGTCTCACCAGGCAGAAATCAATGTGTTACATTGATACAATGGCTACAATCTCATCTGAGACTTAGGGTCCTGGGGACTTAGGGTCCTCTTTGAAGCTCACTGTGGCTGTCCATAGAATTTAGGTCCTTGTGGTTTGTGATTAAAGTTGCGTTTCTTGCTTGCTATTAACTGAGGACTGTTCTTATTTCCTAGAGGCTGCCCTCAGGTCCTTGCCGCATGGCACCCTATCATTAAATGACAGTTTGCTTTTTCTTCAAGGGACCAGGAAAACAACCGTCTGACAGTTCACCTTCTTTTAAAGGGCTCACTTGATTAGGGCAGGCCCATCCAAGATAATCTCCTTTTTTATTAATTCAAAGTCCAATTTGGTTATCTAATCATAGGAATTATACTCCATCATATTCGCTGGGCTCACATATACAAGGCATATACATTAAAGGGCAGGAATCTTTGGGACAATCTTAGAAATCTTACCGAGGGCGCCTGGGTGGCTCAGTCGGTTAAGCGTCTGCTTTCGGCTCAGGTCATGATCCCAGAGTCCTGGGATCGAGCCCCACATTGGGCTCCCTGCTCAGCGGGGAGTCTGCTTCTCCCTCTCCCTCTGCCTGCCGCTCTGCCTACTTGTGCTCTCTATCTCTCTGTCAAATAAATAAATAAAATCTTTAAAAAAAAAAAAGAATTCTTAACCGAAACTTCTTCCTCTTATTGAAAGTCATCAAATACCAAGCAGGACTTGTGGCATAAAATAACCTTGGAGTGGAGAAAAAAAATTGTGTGATGATGTTTCTCTCTTTAATTGGACATAATGATAATAAGGTAGTTTATTCTCATTATTTATTCAAGTTTTGCTGGAGGAGAAATAAAAGGAAATAGGTTGGTTTGGCCCACTTAAAAATTAAGTAAGTGTTATGTTATTTATTTGTTCTCATTTCAAGTATTACATGTATTTTTAAATGTTTTCTATAAGCAGGGAAACACTTTTTAAACTTAAAATTTTTTGTTGGATTAGTTTATGATTTCACATATAAATCAACTATATCCTTCTCCATGTTTAGTTAATGATATTTCTGAAATATGACACATTGCTAAAATAATATTCTTTCCAGTATTTATTTATTTATAAAAGATTTAATTTATTTATTTGTCAGAATGAGAGAGAGGGAGCACAGGCAGGGGGAGCAGCAGGCAGAGGGAGAAGCAGGCTCCCTGCTAAGCAAGGAGCCCGATGTGGGACTCAGTCCCAGGACCCTGGGATCATGACCCGAGCCGAAGGCAGACCCTTAACCGACTGAACCACCCAGGCATCCCTCTTTCTCGTATTTAAACCATATTTTCTAACAAATAAAAATTGGTCCTCAGAACAATTTATATCCTTTTCAGATATATTCTTTTTAGAAATATTCTTTTATTTCCAGAAGTCAGAAATTTATACATTTTAAGTTTTGTTTAAAGTACCAACTATATGAGAAAAATCCATCTCTAATGTTTCTTATTCTATAGTTGCGATGTGTCCTGCAAAATGTTACTATTTCAACATGATGGAAAAAATACTAAAATAAAGATGGGACTAGATTGGGAATTTTTAAAACCATTTTGTTTCAGAAATTTTATATTAAAATGGATAAAGAAGTAAAGATTTAATGCCACAAAAGGCAATATGGAAAATTCAAAATTTTCCTTAACCCTTTCATGGCACACGTTATGTCACATATATTTAAGAGAAACTTGTAAAGTAATAATAATAGTAATGACCATGCAACACAATATTCTATTGGAAAGAGTATTGGCTTTTTAAGAAAAACCATGTTTTTTTGAAATATCATTCACATAACCATAAAATTCACCTATATCAAGTATACAATTAGTATAGTATAGTATATCCACAGAGTTGTGCAACCATCACCATAATCTAAGTTTGGAACATTTTCATGTTCTAAAAAAGAAACTCCTTTTTTTAAAAAAAGTTTTATTTATTTAAGTAATCTCTACACCCCACCTAGGGCTCACACTCACGACCCCAAGATTAAGAGTCACCTGCTATTCTGACTGAGCCAGCCAGGCTCAGTTTCAGGCTCAGTTTCTAAAAAAGAAACTCCTTACCCATTAACAGTCACTCCCTATTCCACCCTGCCTTAGTCCTAGGCAACCACTAATCTACATTCTGTCTCTACAGATTTGCCTATCTATACTTTACATGTAAATGGAATTATATAATATGTGGCCTTTTGTGTCTATCTTCTTTTACTTAGCATAATGTTTTCAAGGTTCATCTATGTTGTAGCATGAATCAATATTTCATTCCCTGTTATGGCCAGGTTTCGTGGTTCCATTGTACAGATTTACAAGATTTTATCTATCCATTCATTACTTGATGGACATTGGCTTGTTTCCATTTTTTGTCTATTATTACTAATGCTGCTATGAATGTTCATGCATACATTTTTGAGAGGACAAATTGTGTTTTCATTTCTCTTGGGTATATACCTGGGAGTGAAATTGCTGGATCATATGGTAACTCTATGTTTAACTTTTTGAGGAACTGCCAGATTATTTTATGAAGAACTGCACTATTTTACATTCGCAACAGCAATGTATGAGGGTTCCAATTTCCCTACATGCTTTCCAACACTTTTTATTGTCCATATTTTTTATTGTAGCCATCTTAGTGGGTATGGAGATTAATGGTTTTTAAGTCAATCAGAATAATATGTCCAGGGCACCTGGGTGGCTCGGTTGGTAGACTCTTGTTTGTTTGTTTAAACAATATGTCCAAAATGCAAATACAACCAACTCACTCCCATTCAATGGTCTCCATTATTTTTTCCAGAATAAATTACAAAGTTGTAATATAACATAGGTGGCCTTCCATGTTGCTATCCCTACCTCCCTATCTCTTTAGCCTCCTGTTCTGCCTCTCCCCTTCTTTGCATTTTATACTCTGGCCATACTGAATTGCTTGAAGTTTTCTGCATGCACTTTGCTACCTCTAACCTCTGAAACTTTGTTTCTGCATTTCTCTCTGCCTCTATTCCCCGCCACTCAACTTTTCTTTGCCCGATTTATATACATGTTTTGAGACTCTACTCAGGTTTTCCTTTCTCATGAGCTCTTCTCTAAATTCCCAGATGTTATTACTTTTTTCTACTAGGTATTAACTTATTAATACAACTATCCTATGACACAGGAACTATTATTATCCTAATTTTATACATAAGGAAACTGTCCATTAGAAAGAATGAGAAACAGAGATGTTAAGTAACTTGCCAAAAGTTTTACAGTAAGGGAGTGATACAGATCAAATTAAATTTCATTCTTCTAGGCTCTCATAGCAGCCTTGCACACATGGGTTCTTTATCTCATTACTTTTATATTATCTCCCTAATATGCCCTTAATTCAATCATTCATTCATTTAACTATTCATTCTCTAAGTATTTATTTATAGTTTAACATATGTCAGGCACTATGGCAGGTGCTAGGAACACAGTGTTGACAAGTTAGATTCTATATGGGACCTCACTGAACTTAGGGTGTAGTGGGGTATACAAATAATTTGATTAAATGGGTGTGTGCTATGGTAGCAAGTAGCAGGGAGACATAATCAGTAGTTAAGGAAGCCTGGAAAAATTATTTTGAACTGAGAAGGATAAGGATCATGAGAAGTTAGTGAGGTAAATATCTTATGATGTTTGGCTTAGAGATGATGGGTAGCATGTCATATTATATTATATCTTTTTTAATCCCCCAAATTTAGTGGCCTAAGAAACAGATTAAACTATTATCTCCTCATAGTTTCTGTGGTCAGGAATTTGGAAGTGACTTAATTAGGTGGTTGTGGCTCAGGGTCTCTCACAAAGTTGTCATCAAGATATTGACTGGGGCTGCAGTCATCTGGACTTTTAACAAAGTTTGACTGGAAGATCTGTGAGATCGTCCACACAGCAATGGGCAGGAGCCTCAGTTCCTCACAACAAGGGTCTTTCTCCAGCGCTGCTTGAGTATCTTTGAAATATGACAACTTTCCCAAGAGCATGTGATCCTAGAGAGAGAACAAGGAGACCACAATGTCTTTCATGACTTAGTCTTAGAAGTCATGCAACATCACTTCTACAAACATTCTATTCATTAGAAGTGAGTCACTAAGTCTACCCCATATTTAAGGAGAAGAGAATTAGGTTACAACTATTTGAAAGGAGGAGTATCAAAGATTACATAAACATATTTTAAAACCTCCACACATGTTTGGGGAAATGACAAAAAAAGTTTAGCATGGTTAGAATTAGAGTAAAAGGAGAGTAATGATGGTTGAAGAGAAGACTAATGACCCATGACATTGGAAAAATGAGCTGGGCCCAGAGTTCTTATTGCTTTATTAATCTTAGTGATTTAGTTTTTATTTTAAGGGTAGTGGGAAGCCATTGAAGAGTTTTTGTTTGTTTAAACAGCTTTATTGAGATATAATTCATAAACCTTATAATTAGGAACACCTGGATGGCTCAGTCGGTTAGGCATCTGCCTTCGGCTCAGGTCATGATCCCAGGGTCCTGGGATCGAGCCCCGCATTGGGCTCCTTGCTCAGTGGAGAGCCTGCTTCTCCCTCTGCCTGCTGCTCCCCCTGCTTGTGCTCTCTCTCTCTCTGGCAAATAGATAAATAAAATATTTTTTTTAATCTTAAAAAAATAAACCATGTAATTATTCATAAACCATATAAGTCATCCATTTAAAATGTTCAATTCAATGGCTTTTAGTATATTCACAGAATTGTGCATCTATCACCACAATCAAATTTAGGACATTTTCATTACTCCCAAAAGAAACCTGTACCCCTTAGTTGTTATCCCTCATCCCACCTATCTCTACGCAACTGCTAATCTACTTTTTGTCTCTATAGATTTGCCTATTCTGGGAATCATATAATATGGAATCATATAATATGTGGTCCTTTGTGACTGGCTTCTTTCACTTACCATGATTTCAAGTTTCATCCATGTTGCACCATGTGTCAGTACTTCATTTCTTTTTATGGCTGAATAATACTCCATTGCTTGTATATAGCACATTTGGTCTATCAGTTGATAGACATTAGGGTTGTTTCCACTTTTGGGCTATTATGAATAATGTCGCTATAAGCATTCACATTCAAGATTTTGTGTGAACATGTTTTCATTCTCTTGGGTATATACCCAGGAGTGGAATTGCTGGGTCATATGATAACCATATGTTTAATTTTTTGAGAACCTGTAGACTGTTTTCCAATTAGGTGCATCATTTTACATTCCTGCTAGCAATGTATGAGTGTTTCCAATTTCGTGAATTCACATCCTTGCTAACACTTGTTATTGTTCATCTTTTTGATGACAGCCATCCTGGTGGGTGTGATGTGGCATCTCATTATATTTTTAATTTGCATTTCTGTTTTAAAATGTGGGTTTTGTTATTATTCAAGTATGGCAAGGTCAACAGACCAGATTGCCATTAAAAAGATAGTTGTCATACTCACAGATCACAAGAGGAGGGGTTACACCAAGCCCTGCCCGAGGAAGCCAAAAGGGGAGGCACCGAGTTAGGTCAGGAGGAGAGTGGAATGTGGGCAAGAGCTTTTATTGTGGTTTCTATGGGAAGAACACAGGTGAGGCAGGTAAGCAGGGTTAGAATTGGCTAGCCTGAATAATTTCCACAGGCTCTGCAGTGGCGAAGGAGCTGCTCCTAGTTGCCTGGTACCTGGCCTTGGGGTAATTAGGGTAGGGAAATACTAGTCTGGAGTGTGAGAGCCTGATAAGGGAGTGGTTGGGGGTATGGGCTCTGGATTGGTTGGTTTGCATATAAAAAGCATATGCAGGCAAGTCCCTTAACTATCTAAGGGTGGATAGCCCTGGGAGGGACAGGTGCTTCAACATCAGCAAGACCCCCCAAAATGTCAAAGCCTCAGAAACACGTGGTTAATAAAATTCCACTGATGGCTAATGATGTTGAGTATCTTTTCATGTGCTTATTGGCCATTTGTATATCTTCTTTGGAGAGGTGTCTGCTCAGATCCTTTGCCCATTTTTAAATTAGGTTATTTTTCTTTTTATTATTGAGTTGCAATAGTTCTTTATACATACTAGCTACAGGTCCCTTATCTGATATATGATTTGCAAAAAAATTCTATTCTGTGGATTGTTTTTTCATTTTCTTGATGTTGTCTTTTGAAGCACAAAAGGGAGAGGTTTTTTTTTTTTTAGATTTTTAAAATTTTTATTTATTAATTTGAGAGAGAGAGAGAGAGCAAGAGCAAGGAGGAGAGGCAGAGGGAAAGGGAGAAGCAGACTCCCCGCTAAGCAGGGAGCCCGATGCGGGACTTGATCCCAGGACCCTGGGATCATGACCTGAGCCGAAGGCAGCCGCTTAACTGACTGAGCCACCCAGGCGCCCCTAAGGGCTTTTTTTTTTTTTTTTAAGGGAGAGTTTTAATAGGAAAGTGACCTAACCAGATTTACATTTTAGAAAGAATACTCTACAGGACAGCTAATTGTGTGTGGGTGAGCAAAGGGTGTAATACAGAAAAATCATGAAGGAAGCCCAGGAATCTTTGGCTTGGAAACTTTAGGACACATTGCAAGTGTAATTAAAGGAACACTAGAGATGGATTTTCCTCATTAGCTGGTACTTTAAACAAATTTAAATATATACATTTCTAACTTCTGGAGCTGAAAGAAATGCAATCTAAATGGAACATAAAAATAGTTAATTATTTTTTATTGAGAGAAACCAGGAGGTGATGTTTAGATGTAAGGAGTTCATTGCTACAAGAAAAATAAGTGTTTTCCTGGTCTGGAATAATTATAAAGGAAATTTCTATTTGATTTTAGAGAAGTATGATTCAAATACTAGAAGGTGTGTCATTTTCAGCAATAAGTATCACATTTCAGAATTACTACTGAACAAAATATGAAACTCAATATGAAAAATGATTAATTCATTTATATCTGAAGTCTTAAACTAAATGAAGGGAAAGAGAGTGTTAAAAAGTGTCTGAGGGGACACCTAGGTGGCTTAGTTGGCGAAGCATCTGCCTTTGGCTCAGGTCATGATCCCAGCCAGGGTCCTGGGATTGAGTCCCGCGTTGGGCTTCCTGCTCAGGGAGCTTCTCCCTCTCCCTCTGCCTGCTGCTCCCCCTGCTTGTGCTCTCTCTCTCTCTCTCTCTGACAAACAAATGAATAAAATCTTTAAAAAAATAAAAATAAAAAGTTTGAAAATAGGCTTATTAAAAAAAAGAAAATAGGTTTATTGAGGAGAATCAGGTCTGATGACAGGTTAATAACTGAACATGTTATGTCTGAAGTTCCTCTGAGATATTCAAGTATAGATTGGCTCAAAGGCCTTTGGATATATGATTCTGGTGCCTGCTGGAAATATCTAAGTTGTAGTTCTAGATTTTGGAGTCATTTTCATACAGATGGTAACTAAAAAACATTGGCTACATTGAGATAATTCAGGGAACTGGACAGTAAGAATGGAAGGAGGTGCTGAAAAGAATCAGGGAAGCATCACCGTTGAAGGCATAAAAAGAGGAACTTGGAAAGAACAAGAGGATTAGCCAGAGACGTAGCAGGAAAATGGGGAGAGTGTCTACCTTAGGTGTCAAGGGAAGAGAGAGCTGGACAGTGTGAAATATTTTTTTGAGACGTCAAGCAAAATTTTGTCTGCTGAATATAGGAATACAGAGATTAGAAATGATCTTAGTAAGAGTAATTTTGGGGGAGTAGTAAAGATGGAAGTCTGTGCAATGAGTTCAAGAATGAATATAAGTGGAGAGAATGTAGATAGTGAATATAGAACTATTCAACTGCCTTCAGTCCTAAGGATTGTAGTGGAATGAGAATGTGGGATGAGAGAACAGTGTTTTTCATTTAGGAGAGGGCTTCGGTGTTTAAATGCTGATAAGAGGAAGGCATTAAAAAGATACTTAAAAATATATTTAGTGCCATTTTATTACTTGTTTTGTTGTTTCTGGAGATTTTCTCTGTTCCCTTCCTGTTTTTGTCACTTTTGGTCTTTCCTTTCTACTCAGAGTCCCTCCCCTTTACTATTTCTTACAGGGCTGGTTTAGTGATCATAAACTCCTTTAGTTTTTGTGTGTCTGGGAAAATCTTTCTCTCTTCTATTCTGAGTGGCAACGTACACCTGAAACTAATATTACTAAGTAATATGTTAACTAACTGGAATTTAAATAAAAACTTTAAAAAAGATGAAATCTACTTACACTTTAATAAACGAAGATGTTAGTTGAAAAAAGATATTAAAAATACAAGTGAACAGTATATGGACCAGATACTGTAAGACTAAAGACAAAAAAACCTACACAAATACTGTGCTGAGTAAATCTGTTTCTCACATTGGTATGAGTTAACATTCTATAATTACTTTATGTGTATATTAGGATTGAACATATGAGTAAATATATTATAGATAATGAGAGCCAGGTTTCTCATTATTGGAGGAAGAAGAAATTACAAATAAAGGAAGAGAAAAGGCTAGAATAAACTTTGTGATCTGGAATCAATGGTATCATAAAAAACTCATATATATATATAAATGGGTGTGCATAAGTGCATTAATATACATGCATGTAATTCCTTAGCTCTGTTCACTAAGAGGGCCTCTGTTCATTAAGATACCCTAGTAGCAATTAGCACATCTAGCACCCAGATTGGTTCCTAAATGCCATTCTTTAATAAAGGGAACCAGGGGGGCTCCTTGGAGAAGTTGTTGATTCCAAGGAGCCTGGAATAGCTTCTGGCACAAGAAAATAAGGAAGTGCTTAAAAAAGGAAGTGAACATGTCAAAAGGATACAGAAACTAGCCTGAAGGAGCTCCCAATGGCCGGAGTTGAACAATTTGAGAAACAAAACAATGATAATATTGAATTATAACCCATAGAATAAAATAAATATCCGTAAGTCCATACTGGCATAAATATAATTATGCAAATAAGTTAGGGAGAAGGCATAACTATTCCTCACAGGAGAATTCCAATTTGTAAGTGTAGAATGAATAAGGGAAATATACAATTTCTCTTAGGCAAACACAACAGTAATAATTGTTGCAGGCAAGATCCACTGATGCATGGTAGAATCAATGAGTAACATTTTGAGGAGAAAGAGGATTTTTGCGTAGTCTCAAAGTACCTCAAGATTTTTATCGATACAAAGGAAAAAATAGTAATTTTACTACCTGGTAGATGTCAGCTTAACTAAGTGATCAAGATTAATACCATCAGTAGTAAGATGTATTGACATCATGTACCCCCTGATATGATGCATTGAGAACACAGTATCACTTCTAGGTATTTTTGCCAAAAATGTGTAACTTCAATCTAATTATTAGAAAATATCAGAGAAACCAAATTGATAAACATTCTACAAAACGACTGCCAATACTCATCAAAAGTTTCAAGTCATGAAAGACAAGAAAAAATTGAGTAACTGTCATAGTCTGGAGGAGACAGAGGAAACCCAATAACTAAATACAGTATGGGATCCTGGATTGGATCCTGGGACAGAAAAAAAAAAAAATTAAGGCAAAAACCAGTAATATCTCAATAATGTCTATAGTTTAGTTAATGGTATTATATGTTCACTTTCTGTTTTTGAACATCATACTATGGTTATGCAAATTGTGAATATTAGAAAAAGCTTGGGTGAAGGGTATACATGAACTCTGCACTATTTTTGTAATTTTTCTGTAAGTCTAAAACTATTTCAGAACAAAAAGTTAAAAAAAAAAAAAAAAGAATAAAAGTGAGGGGTGGGATCTAGAGCACAGGGTAAAAAGTACTCCTGCTTAGGAGGAGGTATGCCTCTCCCATGGAACCAAGAGGGCTGGTGAAAAGCATGAGTGGTCATGGAGGTAGGTTTACTGAATTGATGTCAGGAAACTGGTGGAGTTCTTCAAGGAAAAACCAGGGCTGTCCCCTCAATGTCCACCACAGGGCTTGTCATAGAGTAGGGATACAACAAATGTTTATTGAACTGAACAGGCTTGGATTTGAGTCATGATTATATGATTTCTAGGTATGACCTTAGGCAAGTTCTTTACTCTCTGTGCCTCCATTTTCTCTGAAAATGGGGATTATAATCCCAGTTGTTGAGTTAGAAATTAATATATATTTACCAAAATCTATTTCCTTTTCTTCCTGGGCACACAGCTAGATAATGCTTCAGCCTCCAATTACGTTAGATACCTACTGACTCACACATCACTGGCTTTCAATATATATTTAATGAAAGATTATAACTATTGAAATGTTCCATTATAAACTTTGTTGTGGGGGCACCTGGGTGGCTCAGCCGGTTAAGGGTCTGCCTTCAGCTCAGGTCATGATCTCAAGGTCCTGGGATCGAGCCCCGTGTCAGGCTCCCTGCTCGCAGGGAAACTGCTTCTCCCTCTCCTCCCTGCTCATGCTCTCTCTCGCTCTCAAATAAATAAATAAAATCTTAAAAAAAAAAGCAAAAACCCAAACTTTGTTGTATTACCAGTTACTCTTTATCTTGATCCAAGATGGTATCTTGTCTGGCCATGGAGGTGGTAAAGGCCAAATGAAAATTTAATGGATAATTTGTTGTAAAGAATATGATTTTTTACACAGATCTAACTGATAATGATTAATTCTTCCCTAAGTATGAGCCATGGAAAAAAGCCATGTATTCTTAATCCTCTGACATTGGATAGAACTGGAAGGAAATAGCAATTGTGGAAAAAATTTACAGAGTATTTCTTCCCTTTTTTTCCCCACCACTCATCTAATTCGAGGACACACTATCTTTTTTTTTAAAGATTTTATTTGTTTATTTGACAGAGCGAGACACAGCAAGAGAGGGAACACAAGCAGAGGGAGTGGGAGAGGGAGAAGCAGGCTTCCCGCCGAGCAGGGAGCCCGATTGGGGGCTTGATTCTGGGACCCTGGGATCATGACCTGAGCCAAAGGCAGACACTTAAAGACTGAGCCAACCAGGCGCCCCTAGGACACAGTATTATTAGAAACAGTATGAAGGCAGAGGGGTATGTTGTGATTAGAGAATGGGAAAAATGAATTGCAGCTAACAAAAACTTGCTGACCGCTGAGGTGGGGTCCTCTGGGGTTGTAATACCTTAGATTAAGCCATCAGTGGTTTAGATTTTGAATCTCAATTTTTCTGGTTCAGTTAACATGGTCACATCACTTAGATGAATTAAACGAATCCACGGATTCTCATGCCAACCAATTTCTTGTGAGAATAATATGTAAATCAGAATGCTAATTTACTAATTTATGATGATACATGAAACCAAAGAGCAGATTGTATGTTTTATCAGCTGCTTGATGCACTTTCTTTGTAGGAAAATCTATATGGAAAGCCATATAGTTATAACCAGAAAGTTTTCTGATAAACAGAAATCTGGAGCAAGAAGAGTTAGATGTGTAATCTTAAAGGCCAGGATTATCACATTATGATAACTGAACACAACCATTTCAATGGTAAGGACAGACTTGCTAAGGGAGGGTTGCTTTTTCTCTACTGATTTTTTTTTTTATTGTGGATTGAGCTAGGATGTATAACTCCTAGCTTCTCACTATCCCTTTACCCATCCCAGGGAAGAGAGAGTGATATCTGATTGGTAAATTTGGGAAGAATGACCTAGGCATCTTGCCTCATTTCCTCTCTTTTTCTTGAGTAAGGCTGCTCTCAGAGAGCACACACTTTTTTCAGGATTTAAGACTTACTCGGTTCAGTGTGTTGCCTAGGGCCAACTTCTCCACTGGACACAGTAGGACCAATGTCTAGGGTCTAGCATACTTTCAGATGTCCCTAAAATGTTTTGCTTTAATTTAAAATCGGAAGGAAAAAAAATGAACTTGTAGGTTAAAGAAAATTTCTTTTTAAAGATTTTATTTATTTATTTGAGAGAGAGAACGAGAGAGCACAAGCAGGGGGAGAAGCAGAAGGAGAGATAGAAGCAGCCTCACTGAGCAAGGAACCCGATGCAGGACTCGATCCCAGGACCCTGGGATCATGACCCGAGCCGAAGGCAGATGCTTCACTGACTGAGCCACCCAGAAGCATCTGCCTTCGGCTCAGGATCCCAGGGTCCTGGGATCGAGCCCCGCATTGAGCCCCACATCGAGTCCTGCATCGGGCTCCCTGCTCAGCGGGAAACCTGCTTCTCCCTCTCCCACTCCCCCTGCTTGTGTTACCTCTCGCACTGTGTCTCTCTCTGTCAAATAAATAAATAAAATCTTAAAAAAAGTTTAAGGGGAAAATGTTTAATATATATATTAATATATATAACATATATGTATTAATTCAACATCTTCATTATCCATTCATCAGTCAATGGACACTTGGGCTGTTTCCATATCTTGGCTATTGTAATAATGCTGCAGTAAACATAGGGGTGCATATATCCCTTTGAATTAGTGTTCTTGTATTCTTTGAGTAAATACCCAGTAGTGAGATTGCTAGATCATAAGGTATTTCTATTTTTAACTTTTTGAGGAACCTCCATACTGTTTTCCACAGTGGCTGCACCAGTTTGCATTCCTACCAACAGTGCACAAGGTCTCCTTTTTCTCCACATCCTCGCCAAAACCTGTTGTTTCTTGTGTTGTTGATTTTAGCCATTCTGACAGGTGTGAGGTGATATTTCATTGTAATTTTGATTTGCATTTCTCTGATGATAAGTGATGATGAGTATCTTTTCATGTGTCTATTGGGCATTTGTGTATCTTTGGAGAATGTCTGTTCATGTCTTCTGCCCATTTTTAATTGGATTATTTGTTTTTTGGGTGTTGAGTTTTAAAAGTTGTTTATGTATTTTGGATACTAGCGCTTTATTGGATAATGTCATTGCAAATATCTTCTCCCATTCTTTTTGATTGATTGTTTCCTTCACTGTATAGAGCTTTTTATTTTATTTTATTTTATTTTGATGTAATCCCAATAGTTTATTTTTGCTTTTGTTTCCCTTGCCCCAGTAGACATATCTTGAAAGAAGTTGCTATGGCTGAAAGAAGTCAAAGAAGTTACTGCCTGTGTTCTCTTCCAGGATTTTTATGGTTTCAGGTCTCACATTTAGGTCCTTAATCCATTTTGAATTTATTTTTGTGTCTGGTATAAGAAAGTGGTCCGGTTTCATTCTTCTGCTTGTTGCTGTCCAGTTTTCCAAACACCATTTGTTGAAGAGACTTTCTTTTTCCCATTGCCTTTTCTTTCCTGCTTTCTGGAAGATTAATTTACCATATAATTGTGGGTTTATTTCTGGAT
The DNA here is from genome assembly GCF_004348235.1 of Phoca vitulina. Classification (NCBI taxonomy): domain Eukaryota; kingdom Metazoa; phylum Chordata; class Mammalia; order Carnivora; family Phocidae; genus Phoca; species Phoca vitulina. The sequence continues at coordinate 28,208,983 of NW_022589706.1, forward strand.
TTTCTGTTCTTTTTCATTGATCTATATGTCTGTTTATGTGCCAGTGCCATACTGCTTTGATTACTACAGCTAATATAACTTGAAGTCCAGAATTGTGATGCCTCCAGCTTTGCTTTTCTTTTTTAAGATTGCTTTGGCTATTTGTGATCTGTTGTGATTTCATACAAATTTTAGGATTGTTTGTTGTAGTTATGTGAAAAATGCTGTTGGTATTTTGATAGGGATTGCATTAAATGTATAGATGGCTTAGGGAGGATAGTATAGATATTTTAACAATATTTTTTCTTCCAATCCATGAGCATGGAATGTCTTTCCATTTCTTTGTGTTGTCTTGAATTTCTTTCATCAGTGTTTTATAGTTTTCAGAGTAGAGGTCTTTCACCTCTTTCGAACAGATTTTCTTGCAGCAACGCATCAAAACAATGAGAAATGTCTATGCTCTATCATGAACAAATGTTCAATGTAGGACATATTTTGAAACACCTATATCTATAGGGGACTCAAAGCAAAATCTGGAACTGTTTTACATGTTTAAAAAGCACTTATGGAGTGCCTGGGTGGCTCAATTGGTTAAGCGTCTGCCTTTGGCTCAGGTTATGATCCCAGGGTCTGGGGATCAAGCCCCACATCCAGCTCCCTGCTCAGTGGGGAGCCTGCTTTTACCTCCTCCTCTGTCCCCTCCCCCTGCTTGTGTGCGCTCTCTCTCTCTCTCTCATGCTCTCTCTCAAGTAAATAATCTTTAAAAAAGAAAAACACTTATGGGGCACCTGGGCGGCTCAGTCGGTGAAGTGTCTGCCTTTGGCACAGGTCATAATCCCAGGGTCCTGGGATGGAGCCCCCCCATCGGGCTCCCTGCTCAGCAGGGAATCTGCCTCTCCCTCTCCATCTGCATTTCCCCCAGCTCATGATCTCTTTTGCTCTCTCTCGCTCTCAAATAAATAAAATCTTAAAAAAAAAAGCACTTATGTTAGGTGATACTATTATATTCAAAGAGCAAGTTGGAATTACAAATAACATTCTTCTAGGAAAATAATTATATTCTTAGTTTTTTTTCCTTACCTAGTTTACTTGATTAAAATTCTGTATGGGGTGCCTGAGTGACTCAGTTATTTAAGTGTCTGACTCTTGGTTTTGGCTCAGGTCATGATCTCGCGTTCAGGGGATAGAGTCCTGCGCTGGGCTCCGTGTTCAGTGGGGAGTCAGCTTCAGATTCTCTCTCCCTTTCCCTCTGCTTCTCCCCGTTAGTGCATGCTCTCTCTCGCAAATAAATAAATAAATAAATAAAATCTTTAAACAACAACAACAAAAAACCCTATATATTTCTTTGAGTTTTAGCTTTAAGGCAATTAAAATTTTAATTCTCAAAATGATTGAAGTTTTTAGTTAACTTCAATTTAAAATTCACTGATGATAGAACTAAAGCATTATTACTTACAAATGAATAAAAATGAGTTAGAGAACATATATAATCCTTTCAGTTCAGTTAGAGAGTAAACTAATATTTATCAAGCCCCTCACCCGATACGTATCAGGCATTTCCTTAGATATTTTCATCTATATTGTCTCATGTGATTCTTACAATGGTTCTCTAAAGTTAGCATTCTTATCCCTGCTTTACAATTGAGGAAACTGAGGCTAGGAATAACTAATTATCTTTACAGAGCTCATATATTAATGACATGGCAGAACTAAAAATGAAAACCCTACAACCGTTTAAAAGCCAATATTATTTTCCATTTCACCATCCTACTCCCCTCAGTAAAAATGACAATGATGATCCTTTGTATGTATATGTCTTAACTCAGAAAAATTGCCACGGTCTCCTTAAAGATGGGGGTTGTGTCTTTTACTTTTACAATATCCCCAAATTCTCAAGAAATATTAGTTGAAAAAAGAATAGCTCCTGATATATATTTACATATTTATTTATTTTTATATATATATTTAAAGATTTTTATTTATTTATTTGACAGAGAGAGAGAGACAGCGAGAGAGGGAATACAAGCAGGGGGAGTGGGAGAGGGAGAAGCAGACTCTCCACTGAGCAGGGAGCGTGATGCGGGGCTCCATCCCAGGACCCTGGGATCATGACCTGAGCCGAAGGCAGATGCTTAACGACTGAGCCACCTAGGCGCCCCACCTGATATTTAATGTTATTTAATTTTTCAGTGGGATTTCAATGATACAAATAAATTGTGTTCTTCTACCCCTTAGTGTATATATGCAATTATTCTGACTTACTTTATAGCCGATATAATTTCATCATCCTGTTTAAATTCACCTTATGTAAGAGGTGTATAGGGGCGCCTGGGTGGCTTAGTCGGTTAAGTGTCTGCCTTCAGCTCAGGTCATGATCCCAGGGTCCTGGGATGGAGCCCCCAGCCAGGTTCCCTGCTCAATGGAGAGTCTGCTTCTCCCTCTCCCTCTCCTGCTCACGGGCACTCTCTCGGTCACTCTCTCTCTCTCACACACACAAAAAAAGGTGTATAAACACAAATGAAGCGTCTATGCTATAATTCTTGGAATGTGCATTACAATACCAGGCTCATACAAAATATATTTAACTTCATCTGTACGCTATTTTAACTCTAGGAGTTGTTTTACAAATATTCTGGACCTTCTAGAACTTTCCCAAGTTCTTCCCATCTTTTCAATACTGGGAAGGATGCTATAAAATAAATAGTACTATCCATAGATTTGAAAACATGTTAAAAGAAATGGATACCACCTCCAGAAAGGTTTAGCCTCAAAGTGTTAAGTAGTCCTGGGTCTTGGAAATTTATATTTGAATATGCTCAAATAATTGCGCTGGGAATGGTGCTCTTCTTGCTCTGTTCCCTAATGCTTTTCCTTTCAAAATACAAATCAGCTTAAACCAAACCAACAAACTTGTCCTACAATCCTCAAACTCCATCCTAATAATTAGCAAAATTCAAGAATTCGTCTTTCAGAAATGCTATCACCAAACATTCACTGAGAAGTCTCAGCTCTTAGGCAGGATCAGAGAGGAAGGTCTATTGGGTGGAATGTGCTACTTGGCCCAGGCCCAGTTTATATTTTCCATCAGCAAACACTACTTTTACTTAGGGTGAATTTCTTTTAGAATGCCTGTTGAGGTTGCCCTCTCTCAACTTGAAAGAGGTGAGGTTTTTTTTTGCGTGTGTTTCTTTTTGTTTTTTTAATTTTTAAATAGTACAATCAAATTTTGAGAACCCAAATGGATTTCATTATAGAGAATGTCACATTTCATTTTAACAAGCATTTACAAAAAACCTACTAGTTAAACTCTGTTGGACACCACTATTAGAAAACACCTCAAGTTAACCTAGGCCCAAAAAGGGCGGTTTATTATAATAAAGGGAATGTTTTAAAGAAACCAAGGAGAGGGACGCAGCTAGCCCTGGGAAAGACTACAACCAAATCGTTGAGAGCCCAGATAGTATTTTCTTTCCATCTCTCAATCTGCTTTGTCTGCTTCATTCTTTCTGGGACAGATTCCTTTCCTCCCCAGGCTTCTTGCAGAACAGATCTGCCCCCAGCTCCTCAGTTAACCCCGTACAGGCTTAGCTGCACAAAGAAACTGTATCTCTCTAGAATATTTTATTCTTACTTAAATATTTTTTTTAAAATATTAAATAGATTCTTTTGTTTCAAAAAGGTACAGTGAAAAGTCTTTTCAGCCCTTTTCCTCTAGTTACCTATTTCTGTTTCTCCAAGGCAACCAATGGAACCAGTTTCTTCCAGCTCCTTCCAGACCTATTTAATGTATGTATGATAAAACACATTTATCTATCTTTCTGTCTATCTATCTAGGTATTCTTCTCTCCCCATTTTTTTCCACTAATGGCAGTATAACACATACACATTTTCACCGAACAGTTTATTCTGAAAACTGTACAGTTATCAGCATTTAGAGAATGCCATAGGATTCAGTGTTGTGATGTAACATATTTCACCAGTTCTCTATTGATAAACATCTAGGTTTCCCCCATTTTTTTGCTATTACAAATAATGTAGCAATAAAAACTGGAACACACACACATTTAAGAGTAATTTTTCTTTTTCTGTGAACAATCTTTTTTATGCTTTGTCTATTTTTTTCTATTTTATTGGTATTTTTCTTATTGATTTCTAGGTATTTATATATTAGAGAAATAAGTCAGTTGTCTCTGATTTGAATTGCATTTTTTTCTTGTTTATCATTTGATTTTACTAATGATGCTTTTTGTCTTTGTCCTAATTCTAAAATTTCCCAGGAAGGGCTAACTGGATAAAGATACCTACTCTTGGTTAATTCACTGTGGCTGGGGAGGTAGAGTCATTTTTTTAAAAAATCCTGGAGTGCACTTTATGGAATGGGGGTAAGTAAAACTAAGGGGAAATTGTGAGCGAGGAAGTACCCTAAAAGGGGTCTACTACATTTCAATGTGTAAAGAACTGGGGATACGTCTTCTTGCCTAGGGAAAGAGGGCTCACAGCTTAGCAAAGATACACAACGACAAATAGTCACCATAGCAATCGGGTAAGAGAGGATATATAAATTGCTGTGGGCATAGAGGAAGAAGCAGCTCATTATGTTTGGGGTATCTGGGAGAACTTTACGGGAGAAAAGGAATTTGAGCTGGGTTTGTAAAGACAGAAATAAGTGAAAATGAATGATTGCTGGCCAGGGGCTTAACATCATTGAAAGTAGGTTATATTGGGAGATGTATGATGGTCACAAATGGAAGAGTAATGTGACTGACAGAAAGATGTCCCCAGGAATGGTTATGGGATGTAATATTTCCTTATTGGTAAATGATATGAAAGCTTAACACTTACATAAAGCTGGAGCTACCACAATATGCTTCTGGACTGAAGAGTGGCTTCCTATAAAAATCCCCCACAAAGACAGAACTGTGGTTGCTATCATACCCACAGGATTCTCCCAGGCATGAGAAAGGTATCCTTGCCATTCTGCAGTTCTGGTTCTCCTAGGGTTTTTTGTTTGTTTTTAACCCTCTCTTTGCCAATCCCATTTCTACCTTCCCTGTCAACTTCAGAAACTGCCTCATGCCTGCCTACTCACTTATGGAGAAATTGGGTAAAACAAGGATAAATTTCTCAAGAGCATTCCTCAGTGTTTCTAGGCTTGAGGGTCTATTTGAAGTCCATTTCTGTAGGATTAGTGGCAGGATTTGGACGCATGGGCTGAGGCGCTGGGATTTTATCTTCAACCATATAAATGAGTGTTTCTTCCCAAAACATGTTATAAAATTTTATGCCCTGAGATGCTCTCCATGGATAATGATTTTTGTCAAGTAAATTTGGAAATATGTAACACTATTCCTCTCTTTTATAATGTACAATGTCATATTAAAATCTCTGAGAATTTATTCAAAGGACAGAATGCAATGAGAAGCCTTCCAGTTTAAAAGAAATGTATAATTTGCCCTTCATTTACATATTTTCTCACATAATGTTTCTTACAATTATGAGAAAAACTAAAATAGTGGGGAGCTGTGAAGTTTCTGAGACACAGGCAGGTTCGGTTTTTCATGAAGTTTTCACTCAGCCTGCAATGGCCTCGTTCTCATTTTTTTGTTTCAGTTTGCTTATTTTTGTTATTTGTTTGCTCGCTTATTTTTTGGTATTGTTCTTTGGTTTCTCAATAGTAGGTTGACTTTTTTCTCCTCATTCTGCCCCCCACCCAGCTTTACTGAGGTACAATTGATAAAATTGTATATACTTATGTGTGTACAACGTGATTTAACATATACAGTGAAATGATTAACACATCCATCATACATGGTTACCTTGTGGGTGCATGTGCACATAGAATACTTAAGATCTATTCTCTTAGCAAATTTCAATTCTCAAAAGTTATCTTCTCTTGGTAGATGTTGTTTGTTAGTATTCTATTCCTTCCCTCAGGATATTTGTTTCCTCATTTAAAAATTTTTTAAACACCACTTTATTGCCTGCCTTTTATAGATAAATAATTGCACAAAAAATAATTTTTCTTCGTGATTGAGTCCACTAATAACTGCAAGTAATAACTACCTTCTATTGAGTCTTTACTTTTACATGGTTTCATTATTTTAATTAATCAGAAAGTGAATATAATGAATGCATTTGAGAGATGAGAGAATGAGTTTTAGAGGGCTTAGAGTGATTTTCCCAAAGTCACAGAGCTTGCAGCTCTTGTTGAGCGTGGTAAAGCAATCCTTTATGAAGTCCACTGATACTTATTTACTTTAGATAACAGCAATATTACCCACTATCCAGTTTCCACCAGATTTAAAGTTGAAAAACACAGGGGTTCCAGCATACATTGGTCCTACTTTCTTTTAATGAAGTTCTTGCAACAGTGCTATTCTAGGGGCACCTGGGTGGATCTGTGGTTCTGACTCTTGATCTTAGCTCAGGTGTTGATCTTGGGGTCTTGATCTTGGGGTTGTGAGTTCGGGTCCTGTGTTGGGCTCCACGCTGGATGTGGAGCCTACTTAACAACAACAACAACAACAACAAAACAATGCTATTCTAAGTTTAGTTGGGAATGAAAACAAGTATTTATCAGCTACGATGTAGAGGAGGAAAAAATCCTGAGACAGATTTTCTTTGATTTGCCATATGCTGTGTTATAGAGTAATGCTCACTCATTCTTTCATTCAGCAAATATCCATGGAGTGTTTTGCACAAGGCTCTGAGTTTGGCAGTGAGGAATAAAAGATTGAATGGGAAGTGGAAACTATCTTCAAGGAATTGATGAACTACTAAAGGAAATTATAAATATGTAAATAATTATAATTAAGCAGAATGCTCTGAGTCAAAATCAAAGTATAGGAATGTGAAAGCAGAGATTAGTTTTGATTGGGAGGAAATCATACTTATGTTCTAAACATAAACATCAACAAGCAGGTTTAGTATTTAGCCATTAAATAGGCCAAAGATGGCTTTAGACAAATATAAAAGGTTTATTTATGATGCATTGGCCATTTTATAAAAATCCAAGACATTTTCTAAAACAGAAACTATTATTTCCTTAAAGGCCATCTTTCATATAAAGAAATGGCAGGGTTCATCTTATTTATAGTATTAGGTTATAGGCATTTTGTCATTCTTCACAGATTCATCTGGCATTTCAGAGAATTAAATATTTTAACTAATTAATTGTAATGTAACCAATTGGAAGATTACAGAGAGCAGAGTGTGATCAAGAGTAGCAATTTGGCATTTAAGGTACATCAAGATAATCATTCAAAGATTCTTAAATTTCTTTTTTAAAGATTTTATTTATTTATTTGACAGAGACACAGCAAGAGAGGGAACACAAGCAAGGGGGAGTGGGAGAGGGAGAGTGGGAGAGGGAAAAGAGCAGGGAGCCCGATATGGGGCTTGATCCCAGGACCCTAGGATCATGACCTGAGCCGAAAGGCAGACACTTGACTGAGCCACCCAGGTGCCCCTTAAATTTCTTCTTTGAAATTAATATATGATATTGAATGAGAATGAGCATGATAAACAAGCTATTTATCCAATGTTTTAACCCAATGCTGATGTCTCACCTTTTGAAAGATGTGTTGTACTTTTCCTATTGGCTTAGAATTTAAACCAATAAGGAAGGAGAACATTTTTATAAATATTCACAAAGGAAGGCTGGCATTGTGAATGTCGAGTAAAGATTGCTTTGTTCTTCATTTGAGTCTGACTTTCAGAATTTTGTAATAATGTAATATCAGTATTTTTCTTTTATTGGTGTACTAAGCACTCGTTTTTTAAAAATTCAGACTGGATGATGTCTTGGCTTCAAATATATTTTCCCAATGTTAAGAACACTTTATTTCTTATTGTTCAGACAAGAAGTGATGAATCTTTAAAATGTTCAAAGGAAAATCAAGAATTTAAATGTATTTTTATTATCATGGTGAACATATTTCATACGAACAAAATTGATACTAATTTGCTAGATTTGTTTGAAGTTCATAATTACTAGGGTTCTTTCATTTCTAAACTGGCATATATTACTGTTATTAGTCTCTTTTAATGGCTGTTCAGAGGCAGAGTTAATGTTAGGTTCTCAGCAATAGCTATTTATATCTTGATATTCTGTGTACTTTATTAAAATTTTTGTTTTGAAATTTAATAAAAACGTTAGTAAAGGTTTTTGTATTGTAATTTCTTAATATTGGGACTCAAGGATCTCTAATAATACAAAAAAAATACAAAAGAAAAAAAACCTTCTTTGTATTTTTGTGTATAGTTGGTTTCATTAGAAAATTTACCATCCTGAGGTCTCTGCTTAAATATTTCTGATTCTAAAAAAACCCCACTAGAATGTTTTCATTGAGTGTGAATAGGTATTCCAGTTAGACCCAGATGAAGATAAAAATCCACTTGAACTTATCCCAAATTTCCACTCAGTTTAAAGCAATTACTACAACACGGACAGTCTGTCTTTTGGACGCAAAGAAATACTTTGTCAGGACGCTATTTTGTTTCTCTATGAAAAACAATGAAGGTGGAATAAAAAGTAATTGCAAAGGAAGTCGAACAGAGGGAGAAAAAAAAAAAAGGATCAGCAAGACCACCATCACCACCAGAAAGCAAGGGTGAAAAATTCGTGCACCTGAAAACATCGATTTCACGTCAGAACACAGAAGAAAACCAACTAAAGAAAGCAGAGTTTAGGTGAAGAAATGGAGCAGGCGTAGGAGAAGGGCTAACAGTTAAGTTATCGCAAAAGGGAAGAAAACCTCGTTGCTTTTTCTTGGCATCTGAAAACCGAAGCTCTAACTGGAGTGCAGAGGTCAGTGCGTGCAGAGCCGCATGGCAAACAAACCCACGGTTTGGTGCTTCCGCAAGCGTGGTCGGACCGACGTGGGCAGCGCTGGTTGGGAGCCGACAGTCTCCGTCCCGGCCGCGGCCGCCGTCGACCCCTTTGTCTCCCGCCGGCGAAGTGGCCGGCGCGCCCGGAAACCTCCGCGGGCAGCGCCGCGCGCGCAACGGGCGGGTTCGCGCGCCCGTCGCCGTGGCCCTGCACGCCCCGAGTCTACCGCCCAGTGAGGCAATGCTGAGGCGGTCTAGCTCGCCCCGCCGTTCTTCCCAACTTGCCGCCGGGACCCGCGCGCTGGCGGGCCCGCCCCGGCTCTTATTTCCTCCCACGCCTCGACCAGTACTGAGTACGACCCTGTGTTTCTGTTTTGCTTTTCGGGTTGGGAGAGTGCAGAGGGCTAGAAACAGCCGTGGTTTCCCGCGCTCTTTACTTCGGCAAAAATTTGGGGCCCCTTACTGATAACGTTCACGGGCTCGAAACAGCTCCCGCCTTCCCCGAAAACTCGACACACTGAAAAGGGCTTGCTCCTCCCTGTGGCCGCTCCACCAGGAAAGGGGGAAACAGGATTTCGGGGGAGCTTTTTGGTGGTGGTGGTGGTGATGCAGGGACGGGTCCGATCCGGCAGAATCGGCCAGGCCCGGACTCGCTCTCCTGAGGGAGCGGGAGAGGCGGGAGCGCCCGCGGGCCCGGTCTCCGGAGCCGGCCCTGCGGGGCGGGCCGACGCGCCATGGCGGAGCTCGGGGACGAACCAGAGGTCGCGGCGGGGAGCCGGGTGGTGTGGGGGAGGCGGAGGGCGGTGAGCCACCTGAACGACGTGGCAGCCATTCCCTACTTCCCGAGACCCCTCCCCATTCGGCCGCCCACCCGCCCTCCCGCCCTCTCGCGGCTGGCGGCGGCGAGGCTGCTCTTCCCGGGCCGGACAGAGAGCGGCAGTGTCTCCCCGCCCGGCACTCGCCGCGCGTGTCTCCCCCCCCAGTACCCGCCCCCCCCGCGGCCGCCGCTGCTCGCCAGCCCAGCGCCGCGCCGGAGAGCGCAGTGGCGGCGGCGGGAAAGGGCTGCGGACCCGCGGCGCCGCGTCGCGCACTCGACGACGCGGCCCGGGCCTCGACGCCCTCCACCCGCTCTCGGAGCAGGTAAAGGCAGCGGGTGGTAGGCGGGGCGGCGGGTCCGGGAGGGAAGGGATCCCGGGGCCCCGAGCCGAAGCGAAGGGCCTGAGGCAGCGGCGGGCGGCGCTACGACCGAAGCCCAAATCCCCGAACGTGGGGGCCGGCGCGGGCCCGCGGGCCTGGCCGCCTGGACGGAAGGGAAGTGAGGCGTCGGTGAGGGGCGGGCCCTGGCGTGCCGCCCGAGGCCGGGCGAAGGCGGGGGCCGCGGCCGCTTTCCCGGCCTCCCAGTCCCGGGCGGGCCTCCAGGGCCCAGACACACCCCTCTCGACCCCCCGGAGCTGCTTCCCTGTCGGTTCCCGCCGGGACTTGACCTTGTGCCCCTTCGAGCACCTTCGGCGTTTCCCAGGCGGAGCCTTCTCGGAACTTCGGGCCACCCTCCGGAGCACGTAGTCCTAGCAAAGCCGTTTATTTACTCACTTCTTCATATCCAAACACAGCCTCTCACTCCACACGTTCCGATTTTGGATACTGTGGGGAGACATCCCGGGTCCCTGGTATTTGTGCCTCTTTGACCCTCGTCCGCACCCCCTCCCCCACCGCAACTTTGATCCTCTCTGGGACCTTGCTTGAACCCTTCTGTCATCCGGACCTTCTCCGAGATGTTCGTTTGGAAATCCGTCTTCGATAGAGTGAGTCATCTGACCGGGGGCACAGTTTATTCCTTAGGCTCTTTTGATTAAAACGGTCAACACTACCCGCCCCCCGCTTCAGAGAGCTAGAGTAATAAAGTGTAGATGCCAGATGACGCTTGGTGTGGCTTATAAAGAATCTTCCTTTTCGCAACAGCCTTTAGAACTAGGAATCTGGTATTTGTGGCAGGGACAGGTTTGTACACATTCTCGCCATGCAGTGGTTGTAATGTCTCCATAGCGCAGTTCCGACTTGAAGGCGGGATTGGCTGGTTTTTCTACTCCCCATCTTTAAGCCAATCAAGAAGCGCTGCTTGCCTGGAGACTGGTTAACTCAGAAAAGGTGGGGATTGGTTGAGCGCAGAGAAGAAAATCCTGGTGATCAACCTGGTCTCTGGGAAAACAATGACTGATGTGCAGACACCTCTCTTCTCTCACTTTTTTTTTAATGTTATCTTTTCATCCCAGCATCAGCTTTTTCGTTCCGTTTTTATTATTTCTGTGGTTTTTCTTTCAAACACCCAGCTCTCTTTTGTAACTCGTTTGAACCATCTTTCAATTTTCAATGAAAGAATCCTTACACACTTTAAGAAATGTAAACGTCATGTGTTTTGATGCTCGGCTTGTTCAGTTTTCTAACACTGTTCGTTTTTAAAGGTCAGAATTTAAATCAATAATTTTTAGTTCCTATGCTAGATAGAGCCTTTATCATTTAAGTGGTTGTGCCAGAATAAGGGGGCTGCAGTGGTGGAGATGGTGGGAAGAATAGGGAAGAAATGGCTGCTTTTGTATGAGGAGCCTACAATTTAGTTCATGAAAAAAGACTAGTATATTAATGGAAAAAAAAAAAAGTACAAAATCCCAGTGCAGAAACCCAGCATACAGTACTGATGAATGTCAGTTTGTGTACCTGTTGACTTTAATAGCTTTTAGGGGAAGAGTAAAGAGGACCAAGTGTTGGACTAAATAGAAAAAGTGGGCTTAAGTTATCAGAAGAATATTTTTCCTTTATTGAAGTGGGTTTAGTACCTTGTACACAGTAGAGGCTAAGTAAATATCAGTGTAGGTGCGTATTTTTTTTAACAATATCTGAGGATTTTCCTTCTTTTAAAATCTCCTTTTCTGTCTTCATGATTATCCATGGTTATGCTTGTCTTTTGATGTGCAAAACAGTAACCATTTATTAGTCAATGTGAATTTTGGGAAACAGCTATCATCTTTGCCTTTCTTCCCTTCAGTTTTTTATATGCAAACTCATGTTGTCAGTTTTGTGAAGAATATGTCAGGCCAGATATTTAATCTTAATAGATCCCTATTAAATGCCTTTAGAAGTAGTTTTAGGAATTAAAGAAGAGATTGACATTTTATTTATTTATTTATTTATTTATTTATTTATTTATTTATTTATTTTTGAGATTGACATTTTAAAAAATATTTACCATGCCAGGCAGTGAATAAGCCAGAAGTCATTATCGGCCTAATCACCTTCATCCTTAGAGTAATAAAAGTGGCCACCACATATCTGTTTATGTATGTGCATACATATATATATGTATATATGTATATATGCATGTGTGTGTGTATGTATGTATGTATGCCAGGCACTGTTTTAAGCACTGTACATATGCTGCTGTATTTAATTTTCACAGTTCTATGAGATTTGCACTATTATTGGTACTGTTTCACAGATGAGGAGACAGACAATATGAGAAATGTGAAGAAAGTTGTCCCAATATAAGCCAACTGGTATTTAGCAGAGCCAGGATTCAGTCAGTTCTGGATCTTTGTGACCCAGAACCTTACTCTTAGCATATTCTTTTTGTGGCCCTCTGAAACAAAACCTTTGATGTCGAGTAAATCATGACATTTCCAAATATCTACCATTCCTCCCATCAGTTGTAAGATGGATTATTTTATGTACCTCTACAAAACCAAAAAAACCAAAAAAGCAAAAAAACTCCAAGTAACTGTGATATGCCATTGATTTTAGGATGGTCCTTATTGCAGAAATGTAAAAATGTCTTAAAATGGATGAAATAAGGTATATTAGTTTGTCACATAAACATTTTTTCCTTCTACATTACAGTTCAATTTACTTATGTAAGATCATATACAGATTTTTTTTTAAATCATATACAGATTTTAACATTACTCTGAATTTTGGTTTATTGAATTTACTTTTAAGTAAGTACCTTCCTACCCACTGTACTAAAGTTTTAAAATATGTCTAGGTGGGCAGACTGTTGGAAGAATCTCAGCCTTGTTCTCCAGAAACTATTTCAGTAGTACATCTAGATTCAGGTTAATTAATTTGTGCTATCCAAACTCACATAACTTTGAAAATTGAAAAAATCATTTCATTAATTTCCATGGAGGAAGAAACTAGCTATGCCAGCTAGGTTTTTATGACTATTAGTGGAATTAGTAGCAGGAAGAACCCACATGTTGCACTTGGCTGAGCACTGGCTCTGGGTCTATCAATTCCGCTAAATCTCACTAGACTGATGGTGGACACTATTTTTCTAAACGTGGATTGTTCATATCCTTTGATCATCTATTACATCTGTTTCTCTTAAAATTTTGAGAATGGTCCAAATATATGGTTATTAGTGTCGTTTTTCTTGAAAATATTTTTCTCTAGCTTGCTGTTTTACTTTTTGGTTATTTTTATTTGTCAGAAGTTTAAAATGTTCATACATGAATCTATCATTCTTTTCCTTTGTCATTGCTTCATATTTCCAAATTAAAAAATTTCATTGTTCTACAGATGTGATAATCAGTTTTTCCTAATATTTCTAAAATTAACTTTGTAATCAGAATTTAGGATAAATTCTAAGCATAAATTTATAATTCTAAGGTGATACCACCTTAATTGTTTTACAAATTACTATTAAATCATTTTACCACTATTAAAAACTTTAATCTTCTTGTTTTGGAAAGCCTATCTTATTACATGTAAATTTTGAGATATAGTTAGGACTTTTTCTGGACTCTTGATTTCTTATAATAGTTCCTCAATCTTTTATTGAATTTTTGTGACTGTACCATTTCATAATGCATAATATGCATTAGTTTGTTTTTCAGTGGACTCCATGCTCAGCATGGAGCTCAGTGTGGGGTCTGAACTCACAACCCTGAGATCAAGACCTGAGCAGAGATCAGGACCTGAGCTGAGATCAAGAGTTGGTCGCTTAACAGACTGAGCTACCCAGGCACCCCTTCATAATATGCAGTAGTATTTAGGGGCGCCTGGGTGGCTCAATTGGTTAAGTGACTGCCTTTGGCTCAGGTCATGATCCTGGAGTCCCAGGATCGAGTCCCGCATCGGGCTCCCTGCTCAGTGGGGAGTCTGCTTCTCCTTCTGACCCTCCCCCCTCTCATGTGCTCATTCACTCTCTCAAATAAATAAATAAAATATTTAAAAAAAAATATGCAGTAGTATTTAGTAGAGGGAATTTCCCCATGTTACTTTTTTTTTTTTAAAGATTTTATTTATTTATTTATTTGACAGAGACAGAGACAGAGACAGCGAGAGCTGAAACACAAGCAGGGGGAGTGCGAGAGGGAGAAACAGACCCCCCGCTTGAGCAGGGAGCCCGATGCGGGGCTCGATCCCAGGACTCCGGGATCATGACCTGAGCCGAAGGCAGCCGCCCAACGACTGAGCCACGCAGGCGCCCCCCCATGTCACTTTTTTTAAGAAAAACATTTTTATATATCTTCTATTCATTAAATTTAAGAATTACTTTGGGAAACTGACATGAATGATATTTACTTTCTTTTTGTTCTGAAGCAGGGTATCTTTTTAATTAATTAATTAATTAATTTTTTAAAAGTGGAGCCCAACGTAGGGCCTGAACCCACAACCCTGAGATGGGACCTGTGCTGATATCAAGTCAGTTGCCTAACCAATTGAGCCACCCACACGCCCCAAAGCAGGGCATCTTTTTTTAAAAAAAATTCTGTGTTTGAATTTTATTTCTTCTGCCTGGAGTGTTTTACTCTTTTCTCTGTCCTCCGCCTAACCTTTGAACCTTTGATATATTTCCAGTATACACTTAACTGCTATGCTGAGCTCCTTCTTCCCTCCCTCTACTAACTGAGCTTCACTGAATCTTCCTTTTTTTTTTCCTGCTAACACTGGTCCCAACCTAATTACTTTAGGTATGTAGGTATTAAATAAATCTTGGCATGAATAGAGGAGATATTTTACTTTTAAAAATATTTCTCTCTGTTTACCATCTGTATTCTGGTAATTCTCTGTCTCCAATCCAAAGCTCTTTTCCTGATAAGTGGACTCATGTATCATCTATCTTCATGACATGTCCATTTGTATGCTACCATCAGTACTAAGCATATCCCAAACTATAGTCATTAACAACTTTCCGTCTCCTATCCTCAAACCAAAAATACAGAATAGACTGTTTCTTTTCGGTCTTCTTTCTAGGGGAAGATTAAATGAGATAATGTATGTGTGGTAAGAATTTAGTAAATAGTAGACATTGCGAATAATAACTTGGCAGAAACATGGGCTATTCCTTGTCCTCTTTTTTTGCTTTCACATTCTGATTGATCACTGAGCCCTGCTGGATTCTTTCTTCTTAATATTTCTTGACTCTGTGCCTTTTCCCTATCCCCAAGGCTACCATCCTGCTCAAGGTTAGCATCATCTCTCACCTGGATTGCTGCAATCCCCTCCTAAGTGGTTATCCCTGCTTCCAGTCTTGCCTTCCAATCCTTCCCCCCCCCCCACCATTTTAGCCAGAGTAATCTATCTGACACAGCTGAACATATAACTTCCCTGCTACAAAACTCTTTTTTTGTGACTTTTCATCATCTTTAGGATAAAGTCAACTTCTTAATTTGGCTTTCAGGATCCTCATGATCTGGTTTCTATTCACCTCTTCATCTTCATCCCTTCTCACTTTTTCCCTTTGCCTTCAATGTGCTAGTCATATTCATTTACTGGCATTTCTTCCTTAAAATGCCAGGTTTGTTAAATCTAAGCCTGAGTACAGGAGCTTCCCTCTGTCTGGAATGCCTTCTCTGGTTCCCTGCTTCCCTCCCCTTTGGTTTTGTTATCTCATACT
Source organism: Phoca vitulina (assembly GCF_004348235.1). Classification (NCBI taxonomy): domain Eukaryota; kingdom Metazoa; phylum Chordata; class Mammalia; order Carnivora; family Phocidae; genus Phoca; species Phoca vitulina. The sequence goes on from NW_022589706.1 coordinate 28,224,683, forward strand.
TGTCTTTCAGGTCTCAGTCAAGATGATACCTCTATGGGGAAGCTTTTTTTGATATCTCAAGGCCTGGTTTAATGTTTGTTCCATGTCTTCTGTTTGTTTCCCTAGCCAACTCTGTATTATCACATTGTTATAGTTTGCTTATCTGTCATCTCACCATGTAGTGGTTAGGGTGTAGTGAAAGAAAGAGGTGAATTGACTATCTTAAAAAATGATGTGATTTGCATGGAGGGAATTAAGTAGTTATTTTGGGGTTTACCTAGTAGGGAAGGGAAGGAGACACTATATATGTTAGATGAAAATTTTCTTTTTTTTTTTTTTTTTTTGAAGATTTTATTTTTGCAAGAGAGAGGGAGATGGGGGTGTGGGGGCGGAGAGGAGAGCGCATGCACGGAGGGAGAAGTAGACTCCCCGCAGAGCAGGGAGCCTGATGCTGGACTCCATCCCAGGACCCTTGGATCATGACCTGAGTTGAAGAAAGATGCTTAACTGACTGAATCACCCAGGAGCCCCAGATGAAAGTTTTCTAAGTTAGGAAAGGCATACTAGGTAGGCCCTTTTATAGCGTCAGTGAAATACATCTTTACATAAAATTTCCATATATTCAGTTTCTCTGTTTGTTAGGACTTTTTGGATTGCAAGTAACAGAGATACAGTTTGAAATAGGCTATTTCAAGGGAAAAGTTACTGGCTTAATAACCATATAACAGAAATTGTATGGATAGAGATGGCCATAAAGGCTAAGGTAGGAACTTGCCCACAGGTAGGTCCTTCCTATACTTAAAATCTGTGCATATTGGTGCCATTTCTCCTATTGTGGATATGCTTCACATGGTGGGACCTGGTTCCTGCCAGCACAGACTTATCTATTTAGAGCCTTATGTACAAGGTTTTAGGTAGATTTGGTCACATGTCCATCCCTTGACTGATTCCTGCAGCTGAGGAGATGAGGTGCTATGCTTAGTTTAGTTTAGATCATGTGATGTGCTCGTTTATGTGTCAGGGGTCTGTTTTCTAACAGACGAGGGGAGGAGAAGGAGTTCTGGGCGGACACAAAGAATATTCATTATAATTCTTAACCATTCTTCTGATTATAAATTTATTTTCTTAGGTACTTTATTTGTGAAAAAGATACTCAGTATTATGTATGTGAGTATTCCAGGTACTAAAGTGGAAAGTCTAATATTTTATTTGTTTTTTTAAAAAATAATTTATTTATTCATGAGAAATAGAAGCAGAGGCAGAGGGAGAAGCAGGCTCCCCGTGGAGGGGAGCCAGATGCGGGGCTTGATCCCAGAGCCTTGGGAGCATGACCTGAGCCGAAGGCAGATGCTTAACCGACTGAGCCACCCAGGCGCCCTGGGAAGTCTAATATTTTAAAGAACTAATTTGGCTTTTTGGTTTGTGCTGGCATGTAACAAATATTTATTGAGCTCTTGGTTGCTAAATAACACATTACCTGGGAGATGCTTATCAACTAGTGGTCTAAGCAAGTAAATACAGAGGTGCTAAGATAGAGGTATATCTAGGGTGCAGTGGGAGCTGTGTCTAAGTCAGACTTTGGGATAGCAGAAAAACCTTCTGAAGGAAAGTTAATTAAGCCAAGAAATATGGGTTGGGTGGAAAGGTGTAGAGGGACTTTTGGGCAGAACATTTGTGAAGCACAGAGATGTGAAATGTCCTACTTTGTGTGGGGAAGCAAATAATTAGATACAGAAATAATAGAGAGTACCTGAGGAGGAATAGAGGAAGAGGAAGCTAGGGGTACATAAGAGACCAGATCATAGAAGTCCTTGAGTACTTTCCCTAGGAGTTGGAACTTGATCTTGAAAACTGTAGAGTCACTGAAGGATTTTAAGCTGGACCTCTCAGGCTTGAAGGGCCTACGTAATATCCAAGTGGTTATGACTGTTAGGCAGTTAAGTATATCGGAGTTTTGGAGAGAATTCTGGGCTGGAGTTGTAGTTACAGGTATTGAAACCATGGGTTTAGATGGGCCTAGGAAAAGCTGGTGGAGCAGAAAGTTGGAGACAGAATCCAGGGGAACCATGACATTGAAAAGACAGAGCAAAAGGGAAGAAATCAATGGAGACTGAGAAGGGGCAGCCAGAGAAAAACCAGTAGGGGGAAGATTGCTTTGGATTAAGACATCAACAGGAAGTGGGAATTTGAAACAACAAATGTAAATTATTATTTTACAAAACAGTGTAGGGAATACTAGGAATTTGGTTAGTCTCAGTTAAGAAATCTCCTGATACTTATCAACTCTGGGTGTATTGAGAAAATTAAATTCCTTCCTTCCTCCCTCCCTCCCTCCCTAAGATTTTATTTTTACGTAATGTCTACACCCAAAGTGGGGCTCGAACTCACAACCCTGAGATCAAGAGTCACATGCTCTACTGATTGAGCTAGCCAGGTGCCCCAAGAAAATCAAATTTCTGAACCGTTTTTCCAGTGCAGGAATTTGAACTTTTTAGAATTAGACTTTTTAAAGACAGAAAGGAAAGGATGGAGGCTTTTTGGTAGGTGATGGTTCATAGGAAAGAAGTGGTTGAGTAGGGGATGGATATAGTATATGTACAATCCTAGTAGATAGTATTTTGCATATAGTTTCTGGAGCTAAAGAGATCCAGGAGATCTATTCTATCACAGGACCCAGAGTTGATAATTGATTATGTAGTTGTAACTAACGTAATTCACTTCTCAGGATTTCTATTTGTGATTTTCTTTTCTGTTCTATTTCTGACTCTAACTCTCTTCATTAAAAGATTTTATTTATTTGTCAGGGAGAGAGTGAGAGAGAGAGGTAGGCAGAGGGAGATGCAGGCTCCCTGCTGAGCAAGGAGCCTGATGTGGGACTTGATCCCAGGACCTCTGGGATCATGACCTGAGCTGAAGGCAGGCACTTAACCGACTGAGCCACCCAGGCATCCCTGACTCCCAACTCTCTTCAGTGAACATTTTCTTTCCCTGCTAAATCACCTTCTCTTATTTTTTTCCCTTTGTAGTTTTAACCCCTTACAGTTTTTTTTTTTTTTTAAAGATTTTATTTATTTATTTGACAGAGACACAGCGAGAGAGGGAACACAAGCAGGGGGAGTGGGAGAGGGAGAAGCAGGCTTCCCGCCGAGCAGGGAGCCCGATTCGGGGCTTGATCCCAGGACTCTGGGATCATGACCTGAGCCAAAGGCAGACGCTTAACGACTAAGCCACCCAGGCGCCCCCTAAACCCCTTATAGTTTTATAAAAAAAATTGGTAAACATATAACATAAAATTTACTATCCTAACCATTTTTAGATGAACAGTACAGTAATGTTAACTATATGTGCATTGTTAATACAATAGATCTCTAGAATGTTTTCATCTTGTAGAACTGAAGCTCTAGTCCCATCAAACAATTCTCCTTTTCTTCCTCTTCTCCAGCCCCTTGCAACCATCATGCTACTTGCTGTTTCTAAGAGTTCGACTACTTTAGATACTTCATATAAGTGGAATCGTACAGTATTTGTATTTTTATGACTGGATTATTTCACTTAGCATAATGTCCTCAAGGCTTATCCATGTTGCAGCATATAACAGGATTGCCTTCCTTTTTTGAGGCTGCGTATTATTCCGTCATGTGTGTTTGTGTGTACACCATGTATTCTTTATCCTTTTTTCTGTTAATGAACATTTATGTTGCATGGACATTTTTGGTTGCTTCCACTTCTTGGCTATTGTGAATAATGCTTTAATGAACATGATTGTGCAAATATTTCTTTGGGATCTTGTTTTCATTTCTTTTTGATATATGCCCAAAAAGTGGGATTGATGGATCATAATCTATTTTTAATTTTGGAGGAACCTCCATATTGTTTTCCATAGCAGCTGCACATTTTATTTTTATTTTTAAAATTTTAAATCCAGTATAATTAACATCCAGTGTGAAATTAGTTTCAGGTATATAATATAGGACTCAGCAATTCTATATATTACTCAGAAGCTGCCCATTTTACATTCCCACCAGCAGTACACAAGGGTTTCAGTTTCTTCCCATCCTTACCAACACTTGTTCCTGCCCCCTTTTTTTTGATGGTGGCCATCCTAACAGGTATGAGGTGATATCTCATTGTGGTTTTAATTAACATTTCCTGATGATTAGTGATGTTGAACATCTTTTCATATGCTTGTAGGTCATTTGTGTATCAATCGCCTATGGAGAAATGTCTGTTCAAGTCCTTTGCCCATTTTGAAAATTGAGGGTTTTTTTTTTTTGTTTGTTTTGTTGACTTGTAAGAGTTATTTATATATTTTGGGTATTAACACCTTATCAGATATATGGTTTGCAAATATTTCTCCTATTCTGTAGATTGCCTTTTTGCTCTGTTGATTGTTTTCCTTTGCTGTGCAGAAGTTTTTTTTTAAGTTTGATGTAGTCCTGTTTGTTTATTTTTGCTTTTGTTTCCTGTGCTTTGGTGCCATAACCAAGAAGTCATTGCCAGTCCAATGTTATGAAGCTTTCTGCCATGTTTTCTTCTAAGAGTTTTATGGTTTCAGGTCTTATGTTGAGGTCTTTAACCCATTTTGAGTTAATTTTTGTATATGGTATCAGGTAAGGGTCCAGGTTCATTCTTTTGCATGTGGATATCCAGTTCTTCAAGCACCATTTGTTGAAAAGACTATCCTCTCCCCATTGTGTAGCCTTCGTATCCTTGTCAAAGATCACTTGACTGTAGGGGTGCCTGGGTGGTGCAGTTAGTTGAGTGACTGACTCTTGGTTTTGGCTTAGGTCATGATCTCAGGGTCATGAGATCGAGACCCATGTCAGGCTCCATGCTCAGTGTGGAGTCTGCTTGGGATTCTTTCTGTCTTCCTCTCCCTTCCCTTTTGCCCCTTCCCCCGCTTGTGCTCGCTCCCTCTCTCTGTCTCTGTCTCTCTCAAATAAATAAAGATTACTTGACTGTGTATGTGAGGGTTTATTTCTGGGCTCTATATTCTATTGCAGCTGTTCTTCTGCTTCTTTATGCCAGTACCGTACAGTTTTGATTACTGTAGTTTTGTTAATATGTTTTGAAATCAGGAAGCCAATCAGGAAACAAAGACTTTAGCTTTGTTTTAATTTCTCAAGGTTGTTTGGCTATTCAGGGTCCTTTTCTTCTTCTTCTTTTTTTTTTTTTAAGAGTGTTTATTTGAGAGAGAGTGAAAGCGATCACAGAGGGAGAGGGATCATAGAGGGAGAGGGAGAAGCAGACTTGCCACTGAGCAGATAGCTGTTGCGAGCGGATAGCCTGTTGCCCCAATTCAGGGTCCTTTTCTTCATTTAAAAAAATTAATTTTTTTAAAGTAGGCTCCACGCCGAATGTGGGGCTTAAACTCACAACCCTGAGATCAAGAGTCATATGGTCCACTGATTGAGCCAGCCAGGAGCCCCTCCTTCAGTTTTATCCTTTAAGCTTTCTTCTTTCAGGGGCACCTGGGTGGCTCAGTCAGGTAAGTGTCTGCCTTTGGCTCACATCATGATCCCAGAGTCCCCAGCGGGGGGGCAGTGGGGAGTCTGCTTCTCCCTCTGCCCCTCACCCCACTCTTGTGCTCTTTCTCTCTCTCTCTCAAATAAATAAATAAAATCTTAAGAAAAAAAGATTTCTTCTTTCATTTTCTTCCTTCCCTTTACTTATAGCATGATTGAATTTTTCTTCTCAGAACGCATATGGATAGATAACCAGATACAACCTTTACTCTGCTTTATGAAAACTTGGCATATTTGAATTAGAAGTTTCAAATTAAGTGTTGGTATTTGGATTAAAAAAGGATTTTACTTTGTAGACTAGACAAACAAGTTTACTTGAAGCATGGTACATTCTAAAAACTTTCACAAATGGAAAATACTTAAGCATATAGAAAAGTAGAATAGTATATTGTACCCACCTTCTAGATTCAAATAATTGTTAATAATTTTGCCACATTTACTTTACATATCTGTGTATGTACATATAAATTTCCTGCACCATTTAAAAGTAAATTAATGGTGGCAAGTGGAATTTATTTTTTGGTTTTTCCTTTTTTTTTTTTTTTTAAGATTTTGTTTATTTGAGAGAGAAAGAGTGGGTGAGAGAGAGCACAAGCCAGAGGGAGAGGGAGAGGGAGAAACAGACTCCCCGTTGAGCAGGGAGCCCGACGTGGGGCTCAATCCCAGGACCCTGGGATCATGACCTGAGCTGAAGGCAGATGTTTAACCGACTGAACCACCCAGGAAAAACCACCCATGGTTTTTCCTTTTTGAGTATTATACATTTATGTTATAGTTGTATATATTTTGGACTTTGCTCAATTTTGTTTAAGGGTTTAGTTTGAAATTTGCTCTTTTAAAAAATTATAAGAAGACATATTATCTTTAGCATATATCCCAGAAAAAGGATATTCTCCGATATAGCTGTAAAACCATGATTATTCCTAGCAAAATTATCATAATTCCCTAATATATAATACTCATACCATAGTCTTATTTCTCCAACTGTTCCCAAAACCTCTTTTATTGTTTTTTGTTTTTTTTAATTTAATTTTTTTAGGCAGAGAGGGGCAAAGGGAGAGGAAGAGAAAGCATCTTAAGCAGGCTCCATGCCCAGGGTGGAGTGTGACATGGGGCTTGATCTCACAACCTTGAGAACCTGACCTGAACTAAAATCAAGAGTTGGATGATTAACTGACTGAGCCACTGAGGCGCCCCTTTTATTGTTTTTTTTTTTTTTAATACCAAATTCAAATCAAGAGCTACCTATTGCATTTAGTTATCTCTTGAGTTTTTTTTTTTTATAGAACTGCCTCTCTTACCTATCTCTTCACCACCCTCCCTCTCTTACTCCGTGATACAGATTTGTTAGCTCTGTTGAGAATGTCTGACATTTTTTGTATTGCTGATCGTTTACTCATGGTGTAGTAGAACTTTTTCCTCTATCCCCTATATTTTCTATAAACAGGGAGTTAGGGGCTGCCTAGGTGACTCAGTTAGTTAAGCTTCGGACTCTTGACTTGGGCTCAGGTCATGATCTCAGGGTTGTGAGATCAAGCCCCACGTTGGGCTCTGTGCTGAGCCTGGAGCCTGCTTAGAATTCTCTCTCCCTCTCCTTCTGTCTCCCCGCCGCCGCCCCCCCGCCATATTTAAACTTGGAGTTATATCTAAAGGTGTTTCAGATTCAGGTTAAAGATTTTTGGAAGAGTACTAGATAAAAGTGATGCTCTGTATTCATATTGTTTCATATTAAGAGCACATAATGTTTAGTTGTTCCATCATTCTGATGCTGTGTTTCATCACCAGGCTGAGGTGGTGACAACCAGATCATTTTATTGAAAAGTTATCTTTTTCTTTTTGCATCTGTAAGTCATCTGTGGATGACACTTTGGCTCCGGGTAAATCTCTATCAACCTGTTTCACCTAATGATTTTAGCCTTCATTGATGATTGCTGATTCTTGTTCAGCTACTTGTTAGAAATACTAAGATTCTGTTGTTTCTTTTACATTCCTTTTGCATAGTCATCTTCTATGAAGAAGTTTCCCTCATCAATTTGGGCTATTTTGTTATCTTGAAATAATGTTCTACCTGGAGAATAAATGCTTAGTTTGTTCCTTTAATATAACCATTTCCAGAGGGTTATAGTTACCTCCAGTGGTGGCAAATGAGGTTGGCCTTTTTTGTCTTTTTTTTTTTACTTTTGTGCCTTTCTCTGTGGAATATCATATGTACTTATGTTGTAAGTATTACATGTTTTGAACTTTGATTTCATTTAGGATTATAGTTTGATATAGATTTGCCTTTTATTATATATATAAAATGTATTTTTTTTTGTAGTAAGAAGACATGTTGGATAACAGGAAGAGCTGTAGAGTTTATAGATATCAACTGTGGCCTTAATAAGCACGTTCTTAGCATCAATGTTGGACAGATGGTAAGTATTATTAAAGTCATAGAGGATGAATATTTTACACATAGGTTCTCAAGCATTTTTATTTGAGTGATTAAAAAAATCTCTCGGAAGGAAAATGTAATCACGGATTTTGTTACTAGAATTTCTCAAAGAGCTTGTGGTTGTGTAAAACAACTATATTGTAGTCCTGTTCCCCCCCCCTTTTTTTTTATTTAGCTTTCTTTTAGTTTTTTTTTTTTTAAGATTTATTTATTTATTTGTCAGAGTGAGAGAGAGCGAGAGAGAGAGAGAGTGCACAAGCAGAGGGAGCGGCAGGCAGAGGGAGAAGTAGGCTCCCCACCAAGCAAGGAGCCCGATGTGGGACTTGATCCTAGGACCCTGGGATCGTGAGCCAAAGGCAGATGCTTAACCGACTGAGCCACCCAGGCATCCCTGCTTTTCCCCTTTAATATTTCCTCTTTAATGTTTTAGTTTCTGTTTCTAAAATGCATCTTCATATTTTATATATTCTCCATTTGCAAATATTATTTGTGCACCTATTTTATGTATGGGACTATGGCTATCTGTCAGATTGGAGTATATATCATCATCTATGTTATCAAGGAACATGGCTAATGGGGAAATAAACACATACAGATGAAAATATGGTGGGGGGCACCTGGGTGGCTCAGTCGTTAAGCATCTGCCTTCGGCTCAAGTCATGATCCTGGGGTTCTGGGATCGAGCCCCACATTGGGCTCCTTGCTCGGCGCGAAGCCTGCTTCTCCCTCTCCCACTCCCCCTGCTTGTGTTCCCGCTCTTGCTGTGTCTCTCTCTGTCAAATAAATAAATTAAATCTTAAAAAAAAAAAAAAAAGAAAATATGTTGGTAAAACCAACAATGTGAGGCTCTAAAATAACCAAGCAAGACTAGTACTGGCAGTAAGTAATGAAGGATTATAGAAAGTGTTGAAGAACTCTAAATTACAACTTCCTGGATTCTTTGGCCAAAAGCTGTATATTATTTAGCAACTGGCTTTCTCCCTTAAGGATATGTCTCAGAGGTCTTTCTGGTTTCTACACACATCTGGTTTCTTCATTCTATCTTAAACTGTTTAATAGTTGCCTAGTATTCTAAAGGGTGATTTTTACCATAATTTATTTAGCCATACTCTTATCCACTGATATTTAGGATGTCTTCAATGATCTATTATAATAGTTCTTATGTCAGATAGATACACTTTAAGATTATTGGTTACCTTAATTTGATTACATTTTCTATAAATGCTATTTTTTTAGTGACACACCCTTTGGTACCTTGATCAGATGTAATATTTATCTTACTCTTATCACAGTGGTGCACTTAAAATCATTTTGTAGGTGACTTAATCCCCAGTAAAGATGGATTGATTGGTTTTGGTAGCATTTGTTTCTGAAAGAGATGTTTCTTGATCTTGTTTGGGATGATACAATGTTTTGAGTCCCGTGACTTCCATATATATATTCCTTATAGAGAGGTGCTTTTTGTTTTTCTTTTTTTGATGATTTTAAGGAGCTAAAGTATTATTAATAAATTTGATTGTTAGTATCAATTTTCTTAGGCCTGTTCTTTCTAGATGGTTGATATTACATATATTAAATAGAATATCTTTCTTGATTGTTATAGAAATTTGTTTTTCTGATATTTTTCTGTAAAGGTAAGTTATCTAAAATTAGTAGTCTTTATATAAATATAGCAGATTTATTCATAAAATGACATGGTAAATTTTTTTAGTGAGTGTTGTGTTGATGATGTAGCTTTCAATAGGAAGGTATTTTTTGAAGTGGTGTTTATTGGTATATTCACTTTAATGGCAGTACTGACTATTGCCATACCACTCTAGAGGTCATGTTCACTCTACTACTTTTATAAATTTCATGTTAACCCAGAATTTTTTTTTTTAATGTTTAAAAGAACATATATCTTTATCTGTTGAAACAAAACAAAACAAAAACTCAAGTTGATAAGGCCTCTGCGTACCATGCGGGAATATTTTTTTTTTTTTAAGATTTTATTTATTTATTTGAAAGAGAGAGAATGAGAGAGAGAGAGAGCACATGAGAGGGGGGAGGGTCAGAGGGAGAAGCAGACTCCCCGCTGAGCAGGGAGCCTGATGTGGGACTCGATCCCAGAACTCCAGGATCATGACCTGAGCCGAAGGCAGTCGCTTAACCAACTGAGCCACCCAGGCGCCCCATGCGGGAATATTTTGATGATAATTAGTGAGCAAGTATATATTGGTTAGGTTCTCTATCAGGTTAAAATTAAATAATAGAGGTAGAAGAGCTTGGAAAATGTGTATATGAAATTTAAATATTCATGGTCTCGTTATTAACAAAAGTTTATATTATTTATTTTTAAGTTCTTCATTTGAGCCAGTTCTTTCACATTTCTCCATCGTATATCAAACCTTACTTACCCATCCTTATTTCCCATATCCTTTTAGAATACACTCTCTAGGTCAGGTATGTATGTGAAGAAGCTACATAACCTTGTTTAAACTAGTGTATCAATAAGGCTCTCTTTATGGAAAAAGGAAGATGCATAAGATCAGTTGATAAAAGTTGAACATTACTCAAGTGAATAAATGGGATTGAAATAATCTGGATATATAAAATAAAACTGGTACTTGGGTGGTACTGTATGTTTTTATAGCAATTCCTCATTATACTAAATATTGGTTGGACACTTAAGCTACCTACATGTTTAGATCTTTTTCCATATAAATAGACACAATGGAAAAAGGTGGAAAGGATGTATGGTTTGCCAGCTGGAGGAAGTAATAGGGGAAGTCTAACATTCATCTTTGATAATAGCGATTTTTTTTTTCCCTGATTATTGAAGTCTGTATATATTATAGATTATTTGGAAAATGCAAAAGTAGTATATAAAAAGAGTAGTATGCTAAAAATAAATTTACTTGTGGGGCACCTGGGTGGCTCAGTTGGTTAAGCGACTGCCTTCAGTTCAGGTCATGATCCTGGAATCCCGGGATCCAGTCCTGCATCGGGCTCCCTGCTCAGTGGGGAGTCTGCTTCTCCCTCTGACCCTCTCCCCTCTCATGCTCTGTCTCACTTTCTCTTGAATAAATAAATAAAATCTTAAAAAAAAAAAATAAAGTTACTTGTAATCCCATTACCCAGAGATTTCTTTTCCAGTCTAATATTATAGTCTAATCTAGTCCCATTTGGGTGTCTGGATAAATTACATTTAGTTTTGTGTCTTGCTTTCTTTTCAAACATTGTCTTAAAAAAAACCTCTCAATTAAATATTATCCAAAATATAGTCTTTAATGACTGTATAAAATTCCAATTTAGGAATCTAAATGGATATTGTGCTTAGTGGAGTCTAACGAATCTGGGTTCAATCCCAGTTTTGCTACTTAAGAGCCTTAAGCTTGATAGTTATCTTTTCTAGTCCTTAGTTTTCTTATTTGCAAAATAGGCATAATATTACTTACAATTTTAAGAGTTAAGTAAAATCATGATCTTAACATTCTAGCTGGCGTATGTTTTTAGTAAATTATACTTACTATCACCAGAAATTATTTTATCATTCCTTTCTCACTACTTAGTTGTTTTTTAGTTTTTCTTTGTAAAAAATTCCTGTATTTTGAACATTTCTGTATAAATATCTATTTATATATGTAAATCTGATTATTTTTTATGATGAATTCCTAAAAGTGGAATTGTTGGATCAAAGAATAAAAGTACAGTTGACCCTTGAACAACACAGGCTTAACCTGCCGGGATCCACTCACATGGAAATTTCTTATAGTACAGTACTGTAAATATATTTTCTCCTTATATATTTCTTAATAACATTTTCTTCTCTCTAGCTTACTTTATTGTAACAAAACAGTATATAATACATTTACAAAATTTTTGTTAATTGACTTTATGTTTATATTCTCAGTAAGGCTTCCAGTCAAGAATAGGCTATTAGTAGTTAAGTCAAAAGCTATCAGTAGATTTTTGACTGGGTGGTTGGTGTTCTTGACACCTCCCCCAACATTGTTCAAAGGTTAACTGTAATTTAAGATTTCTTTTTTTCTTTTAAAGAATTTTTATTTATTTATTTGACAGAGAGAGAGCATAGCAGGTGGAGTAGCAGGGAGAGGGAGAAGCAGGCTCCCCGCTGAGCAAGAAGCCAGATGTGGGGCTCGATCCCAGGACTCTGGGATCATGACCGGAGCCGAAGGCAGTCGCTTAATCAACTGAGCCACCCAGGCACCCCTGATTTAAGATTTCTTGATACACAGTGCCAGTTTGCTTTCTAGAAAGGTTATACTAGTTTATTCTCATTACAGTGTATGAGAATTCCTATTTCACTGTAGACTTGCCAACAGTGGCTATTATTATTTTGAAAATTATTTTTTGTCTATTAGGCAACATAAGAGTATTTGACATAACAGTAATGTTCTCTTTAAAAAAGAAAAAAAGAGGGGCACCTGGGTGCCTCAGTCGTTAAGCGTCTGCCTTCGGCTCAGGTCATGGTCCCAGGGTCCTGGGATCGAGCCCCGCATTGGGCTCCCTGCTCGGTGAGAAGCCTACTTCTCCCTCTTCCCGCTCCCCCTGCTTGTGTTCCCTCTCTCGCTATGTCTCTCTGTGTCAAATAAATAAAATCTTTAAAAAAAAAGAAAAAAAAAAAGAGAGGGAGGGAGGGAGGGAGGATGGGCATGGAGCCTAATGTGGGGCTTGAACTCAGGACCCTGAGATTAAGACCTGAGCTGAGATCAAGAGTCAGATGTTTAACTGACTGAGCCACCCATGCACCCCAGTAATATTTTTTTTTTTTTAAGATTTTATTTATTTATTTATTTGACAGAGACAGACACAGTGAGAGAGGGAACACAAGTAGTGGGAGTGAGAGAGGGAGAAGCAGGCTTCCTGCGGAGCATGGAGCCCGATGTGGGGCTCGATCCCAGGACCCTGGGATCATGACCTGAGCCGAAGGCAGACGCTTAACGACTGAGCCACCCAGGCGCCCCCCCCAGTAATATTCTTTTAACTTCATTTTATTAATGGGGTTAAACTTCTAAATTTTTATTGAGTATTACTATTTCTTTTCAGAATTTTATACCTAAGGCTTTCCTGTTCTTCTTATTTCTTTTTCCTTGCCTTAATCCTTTATTTATCTAGCAGAAATTTATTGAGTGCTTACTATGTGCTAGACATTGTTTTGATATTGGTATACAGTTTTGGTACTTATTATTTAGTTTAGTGATGGCAGTGGAAGAGTGAACAGAATTGCCAAAAACCTTTGTCTTCAGAGAGTTTACTTTCTAGTGTCAGGGTATATACAGCCATTAAACAAAATAAACATCGAAATTAGAGAGTGTTAATTTCTTTGGAGGAAAAAAATAATGAAAGGGAGATGGAGAGAACATGCGTGTGTAGTTTTGCATAGGATCGTTAGGGGAAACCTTGCTGCAAAGATGCCATAAGTGAAGTCTTGTAAGGAGTAAGTCAGGTAGATATCTGGGGGAAGTGCATTTCAGGATTTGATTTAAGTATAAGGGCAGTGAAACAGGAGAATTCTGGGTGAATTTAAGAAAGAGCAGGAGGGAGAGTAGCAAGAAATGATTTGAAAGAGTTACTAGGGAACCAGACTGTTTCGTATCTTAACTAGGCCATTTTAAGAACTTGGGCTTTTACTCTATATGAAATGCAGAGGTGTTGGAAGCTTTAAAACAAACCTTTGACTTAGGATCTACTGATTCAACAGAGTCCCTGTCAATATTCCATCTGGCTTCTTTGCAGAAATTGGTAAACTAATTCTAAATTTTGCATGTAAATCCAAGGGGCCTAGAATAGTCAAAAGTCTTGGAAAAGAAGAGCAAAGTTCAAAGGCTCACTTTTCCTGATTTTTTTTTTTTAAAGATTTTATTTGTCAGAGAGAGAGAGAGTATAAGCAGGAGGAGCGGCAGGCAGAGGGAGAAGCAGGATCCCCACTGAGCAAGGAGCCCGATGTGGGACTCCATCCCACGACCTGGGATCATGACCTGAGCAGAAGGCAAATGCTTAACTGACTGAGCTATCCAGGCGTTCCTACTTTTCCTGATTTTAAAACTTAACTACAAATCAAGATGGTGTGATACTGGCATAAGAGTAGATTTATAGGGGTGCCTCGGTGGCTCAGTTGGTTAAGTATCTGCCTTCGGCTCAGGTCATGATCTCAGGGTCCTGGGATCAAATCCCGCATTGGACTCCCTGCTCAGTGGGGAGTCTGCTTCTCCCTCTGCCTCTGCCCCTCCTCTCCTTGTATTCTCTCTCTCAAATAAATAAATAAAATCTTAAAAAAAAAAAAGAGTAGATGTATAGATCAGTGAAATAGAATTGAGAATACAGTAATAAACCCTTATAGTTATGGTCAATTGATTTTTGACATGGGTGCCAAGACCATTCATTGGAGAAAGAATAGTCTTTTTTTTTTTTTTTAAAGATTTTTATTTATTTATTTGAGGGAGAGAACATGTGAACCGGGGGGGGGGGGGGGGGCAGCAGAGGGAGAGGGAGAAACAGACTCCCCGCTGAGCAGGGAGCCTGATGCGGGGCTCAGTCCCAGGACCCTGGGATCATGACCTGAGTCTAAGCCAGATGCTTAATGGACTGAGCCACCCAGGTGCCCCAAGAATAGTCTTTTCAACAGATGGTACTGGGACAACTGGATATCCACATGAAGAAGAATTAACTTAGACCCCTATCTCATACCACATACAAAAATTAATTAAAAATGGATTAAAGACCTAAACGTAAAAGCTAAAACTTGTAAAACTTTTTGAGGAAAACATAGGCATAAATCTTTGTGACTTTTGTTTCAGCAATGGTTTCTTAGATAGGACACCAAAAGTGTGAGTGACAAATGAAAAATACAGATAAATTCGTCAAGATAAAAAATGTTTGTGCTTCAGAGGATACCATCAACAAAGTGAAAGGATGGGGCGCCTGGGTCCTTTCCCACAGAATGGGAGAAGATATTTGATAAAGGACTCCTATCCAGAATGCATAAAGAACTCTTACAGCTAAATAATATTGACAGTAACCCTTACTTTTAAAAATGGGCAAAGGATCTGAATAGATATTTCTTTAGATAAGATATACAAATGCTAATTGAGCAATGTAATGATGGTCAACAACATTAGTCATTAGGGAAATGCAAGTCAAAACTACAATGAGGAAAAAAAAAAAACACCAACCAAAAAAATACAATGAGATACTGTTAGGATGGCCATAATCAAAAAGGTGGATAATAACAGGTGTTGGTGAGGATATAGAGAAATGGGAACCCCCATATATTGCTGGTGGAAATTGAAAATGGTGCAGCCACTTTGGATAACAGTCTGGCACTTCCTTAGAAGGTTAAACGTAAGAGTTATCATATGACTTGAATATATTTTGAATTTAGAACTGGCAAGATTTGCTGAATGATCAGATGAAGTGTGCAGGAAGGAGGAGGCAAAAATGACTCCTAGTTTTTTGGCCTCAGCAACTAGAAATTGCCATTAGCTGAGATTGGAGGATTATAGATAGGACAGGTCTGCAATGGAAGATTGAGATCACTTTTAGACATGCCTGGTTTGAGATGTCTATTAGATATACAAAGTGGAGATATTTAGTGGGTAGTTTGTGTGTCTGGGGTTAGGGAAGAGGTGCAGTTTGAAGATGTAAATTATTAGCATTTTGTTAGTGTTTAAAGCCATGAGACTAGGAGAGGTCACCAAAGAAGTGGGTAAATCAGGGAAAAGAAGAGAACCTAGGGCTAAGCCCTGGAACAGGTCATTTTTTCCAAGTTGAATGATGAGAAAATTCTGATAGTGGCCCTGTTCTTAAAAGAAGATAATATCCTTAGGATGTTCTTTGAGGGAGGGATTTATCAGCTGTGTAAATGCTGCTGATAGATCTAGAACATTAATTTTTATTTTCTAATTGCTGGTGTAGAGAAATACAGTTTAGCAATTTTGCTAAATTATCTGGGTAATCCAAAAGATAATCTGTAGATTCTTTCGGATTTTATGTGTACTCAGTTGTATTGCCTGTGAATAATGATAGTTATATTTCTTTTTTTCCAATCCTTACAACTTTTATTTCCTTTTCAAGTCTTAATGCACTGGCTATGATATCTGGTACAATGTAGTACTGTAGAATAGAAATGGTGATGGCAGGCATCTTATTTCTGATTACAGAGGGTAAACTTTTAGCATTTCCTAATTATGTATGAAGGGTGTGTGTGTGTGTGTGTGTTTTGGACATGCCTTTATTCCCTTCTATTTATGTAGAGTTTTTATCATGAGTGGATGTTGACTTTTTTCAAATAGTTTTTCTGCATATATTGAGTTGATTATTACGATTTTTCTTCTTATTTTGGTAATGCTGGGTATTGAATAATTTTCAAATATTAAAACAACTTTATAATCTGAAAATAAATTCAGGTTGTGATACATTATATTTATAAATAACTAATATAATTTTTATATTTTGTATAACGTCACTCATAATTTATGTATTACTACTGTAATATTTTGCTTGGGAATTTTGCATCTATTTTCATGAGTGAAATAGGCCTGTAATTTTTTTCTTTTAATATCCTTGTAAGGTTTTGGTATCAAGGTTAGGTTGACCTCATAAAATGAGTTGGGAAGTGTTTTCTCTTTAGTCTCTAGAAGAGTTTGTGTAAGATTGGTATTACAGATTATTTAGTGGAATTTTCTTATGAAGCCACCTCGACCCTAGGGTTTTCTTTGTGGGAAGCTTTTAAGTTATAGATCCATTTCTTTAATAGATACAGGACTATTAGATCTTGTTATTTCAGATATGGTATGATGTGTGTTTTTTAAAAATGTGCATTCCATTTAAAGCTTAAAATTTATTGGCATAAAATTGTTTATGATCTCTCTCTTTTTAAAATATGTCTGTGGACTTGATAATGATGTCCCCTTTTTCATTTCTGATATTGGTAATTTGTACCTTCTCTCTCTCTCTCTCTTTTTAAAGATTTTATTTATTTGTCAGAGAGAGAGAGAGAGAGAGAGCATGCACAAGCAGGGGGAGGGGCAGGCAGAGGGAGAAGCAGGCTCCCCACTGAGCAAGGAGCCCGATGCGGGGCTTGATCCCAGGACACTGGGATCATGACCTGAGCTGAAGGCAGCTGCTTAACCAACTGAGCCACCCATGCATCCGTTCTCTTTTTTTGATCACTCTTGCCGGGGATTTGTTATTCTTAATGGGGTGTTTTTTTGTTTTTTTTGTTTTTAAGCTAGTTTAGATTTCAAAGAACTGTCTTTTGATGTTGTTGATCCCATTTACTGTGTATTTGTTTTCTATTTTGTATTTGCTGTTTGTTATTTCCTTTCTAGTTTCTTTGGGTTTGATTTGCTGTTTTTTCTCCCCCCCAACTGCTTATTGAATGTTTAGACAGTTGATTTTTCACCCTTTCTTTTTTTCTAATATATGCATTTGTATGCATCTTTTTTTAAATAAAGATTTTATTTATTTATTTGAGAGAGAGAGAGAAAGTATGAGCAGGGGGAAAGAGAGAGGGAGAAGCAGAGTCCCCGCTGAGCAGGGAGCCTGATGCTGGGACTTGATCCCAGGACCCTGGGATCATGACCTGAGCTGAAGGCAGATGCGTAACCAACTGAGCCACCCAGGCACCCGCATTTGTATGCATCTTTTTCTGTGCATGACTTTAGTTGTATCTCACAAGTTTGGATATATTTATTTGGTTAAAATATTTTCTAATAATATTAATTTAATTATTTTTGTTTTTTAAATTTACATTTATTTTTAAAAAAGATTTTATTTATTTAGAGAGTGCTTGTGGGGTGGAGGGAGGGGAGAAGGGAGAGGGACAGAGATGGAGCGGGAGGGACAAGCAGACCCCTAGCTAAACGCAGAGCTGAGCTAAGCACAGAGCCGGACCTGGGGCTTGATCTCACATCCCTGAAATCATGACCTGAGCTGAAATCAAGAGTTGGGTGCTTAACCCACTCAGCCACCCAGGCGCCCTTTAACTATTATCTTAAATTGATGTTAGCATTTCACTAATATAGTGGAATTCTTCTTTGACTCAAGTATAGGAGTCTGTTTCTTAATTTTCAAACAATTGTGTTTTCTAGTTATATTTTAGTTACTAATTTCTTCTTTTTTTTTTAAAGATTTATTTATTTATTTATTTGACAGAGAGGGACACAGCAAGAGAGGGAACACAAGCAGGGGGAGTGAGAGAGGGAGAAGCAGGCTTCCCGCTGAGCGGGGAGCCCGATGCAGGGCTCTATCCCAGGCCCCTGGGATCATGACCTGAGCTGAAGGCAGACGCTTAACAACTGAACCACCCAGGCGCCCCATTAGTTACTAATTTCTAATATAATTCCATGTATACTTGAAAATAAAGTGTATTCTGTGGTTATTTGGTCCAGTGTTGTATAGATATTAAGCCAAGTTATTTATTGATCTCCTCTGTCCTTATTGTTCAGCCTTTCTTTTTTTTCTATTTTGTTGGGGGTGCTCCTTTTTTTTAAAAGATTTTATTTATTTATTTGACAGAGAGAGAGAGAGGGAACACAAGTAGGGGGAACAGCAGAGGGAGAGGGAGAAGCAGGCTTCCCGCAGAGCAAGGAGCCCGATGCGGGGCTCGATCCCAGGACCCCGGGATCATGACCTGAGCCGAAGGCAGACGCTTAACGACTGAGCCACCCAGGCGCCCCATCCTTTTTCTAATAGTTACAGAGGGAGTGATTTTACAAGTTGAATACAAGCTTAGAATTGTAGAATTGTTATATCTTCCTGGTGAATTTTATCATTGACTTTTATCATTGACGAGTACATCAATGGTGATTTAGATAAGAGCAATTTTTATTTTCTTTTGGAAAACAATTTAATATTTGACAAAAAAAGAACAACATAAATCACAGTCAGGGAAAATCAGAGCCTTTCTAGGCTTCTTTTTCACTTATTTTAGTTTAGAATGGCTTGTACTTTTTTTTTAACTTTTTTATTGTTATGTTAATCACCACACATTACATCATTAGTTTTTGATGTAGTGTTCCATGATTCATTGTTTGTGCATAACACCCAGTGCTCCGTGCAGAATGTGCCCTCTTTAATACCCATCACTAGGCTAACCCCCCTCCCCCCCCCAGAACCCTCAGTTTGTTTTTCAGAGTCCATCGTCTCTCGTGGTTCATCTCCCCCTCCGATTCCCCCCCTTCATTCTTC
The DNA here is from genome assembly GCF_004348235.1 of Phoca vitulina. NCBI lineage: Eukaryota > Metazoa > Chordata > Mammalia > Carnivora > Phocidae > Phoca > Phoca vitulina. Next base: position 28,243,814 of record NW_022589706.1, read on the forward strand.
CCCTCCTACTATCTCCTTTTTTTTTTCTTAACATATATTGCATTATTTCTTTCAGAGGTACAGATCTGTGATTCAACAGTCTTGCACAATTCACAGCGCTCACCATAGCACATACCCTCCCCAATGTCTATCACCCAGCCACCCCATCCCTCCCACCCCACCCCCCACTCCAGCAACCCTCAGTTTTTTTCCTGAGATTAAGAATTCCTCATATCAGTGAGGTCATATGATACATGTCTTTCTCTGATTGACTTATTTCGCTCAGCATAACACCCTCCAGTTCCATCCACGTCGTTGCAAATGGCAAGATCTCATTCCTTTTGATGGCTGCATAATATTCCATTGTGTATATATACCACATCTTCTTTATCCATTCATCTGTCGATGGACATCTTGGCTCTTTCCACAGTTTGGCTATTGTGGACATTGCTGCTATAAACATCAGGGTGTACGTACCCCTTCGGATCCCTACATTTGTATTTGGGGTAAATACCCAGTAGTGCAATTGCTGGATCGTATGGTAACTCTATTTTCAACTTTTTGAGGAACTTCCATACTGTTTTCCAGAGTGGTTGCACCAGCTTGCATTCCCACCAACAGTGTAGGAGGGTTCCCCTTTCTCCGCATCCCCGCCAACATCTGTCGTTTCCTGACTTGTTAATTTTAGCCATAGAATGGCTTGTACTTTGAAATGAATATGGGAGAAGGTACCAGAACCTTTTGGTTGCTTAAGATACCTAAAACTTTTTTTCCCTTTTAAAAAAAATTTTATTTTTTTGTTCAAGTATAATTAACATACAGTGTTATATTAGTTTCAGGTGTACAACATAATGATTCAATAATTCTGTGCATTTCTCAGTGCTCATCAATATAAGCATACTCTTAATCCCCTTTATTTTACCCATCCCCTGACTTACCTCTCCTCTGGCAACCACCATTTTGTTTTCTGTATTTAAGAGTCTGGCTTTTTTTACCCCCTTGGTTTGTTTTGTTTCTTAAATTCCACATATGAGTGAAATCATATGATATTTGTCTTTCTCTGGCTATTTCACTTAGCATTATACCTTCTAGGTCCATCCGTGTTGTTGCAAGTGGCAAAATTTCATTCTTTTTTATGGCTGAGTAATATTCCACTGTGTATGTGTGTGTGTATGTGCATATCCCACATCTTTTTTTTTTTTTTTCTTTAAAGATTTTATTTATTTATTTGACAGAGAGAGAGACACAGCGAGAGAGGGAACACAAGCAGGGGGAGTGGGAGAGGGAGAAGCAGGCTTCCCTCAGAGCAGGGAGCCCGATGCGGGGCTCGATCCCAGGACCTGGAATCATGACCTGAGCCGAAGGCAGACGCTTAACGACTGAGCCACCCAGGCGCCCATATCCCACATCTTTAATCATCTATTGATGGATACTTGGGCATGGAGACTTGAATTCATGACCTTGACATCAAGACTTGAGCTGAGATCAAGAGTCAGACGCTTAACGAACTAAGCCATCCAAGCGCCCTTATGTCTTGGCTATTGTAAATAATGCTTTAATAAACATAGGGGTTCATGTATCTTTTTGAATCAGTGTTTTCATTTTCTTTGGGTAAATACCCAGTAGTGGAATTATTGGATCATATGGTAATTCTATTTTTAATTTTTTGAGGAACCTCCGAAAAGCTCAATACCCAAAAAACAAATAATCTGATTAAAAATGGGCAGAGGACCTGAATAGATATTTGTCTAAAGAAGACATACAGATAGGCAACAGACAAATGAAAAGATGCTCAACATCATTAATCATTGGGGAAATGCAAATTAAAACCACAACGAGATACCATTTTACACCTGTCAGAATTGCTGAAATCAAAAAAATAAGTGTTGACGAGGATTTGGAGAAAAAGGAACCCTTGTGCACTGTTGGTAGATAAGAGCAATTTTAGGGTAGTTGTAGAAATGGTGGATGCAAAACCCTCTTTATGAAAGAATGGAAGGAGAAAAATTGAAAACAGTTGCTGCATGTTGTACATATTTTTCCCTATTTTGTTTCTGATACACAGGTCTTTTACATTTAAATGTGGCTAGATGTGTTAGTACTTTTTTTCTTTATGACTTTCTCTTTGTACTTTTTTGCTTCCCAAGATGGGATATTCACTTGCTCCATGGAACTTATATTCCTGAACAGTGCTGTCCAATAGAACTTTCTGCACTGATGGAAAAGTTTACTATTTCTGCTCTCCAATATGGTAATCATTAACTGCATGTAGTAATTGAGCATTTGAAATGTGTGTAGTATGACTGATGAAATGAATTTTTAATTTAACATGCTTTTTTCAGAGTTAAACTTTTTGTTTTGAGATTACAAATTCACATGTTCTAATAAATTATGCAGAGAAATCTCCTGTGCTCTTTACCCAGTTTCCCCGATGAAACATCTTTGCACAATTATACTATGGCATCACAACCAGGATATTGTCATTAATATAGAACATTTCCATCACTACAAGAATCCCCCAACTTACCCTTATATAGCCACACCCACTTGTCCTCCTCTCCCATCCCTTCCTTAACTCTTGGCAATCATTAATTTGTTCTCTATTTCTGTAATTTTGTCATGTCAAAAATGTTATAATAATGGGATCATTCAATATATAGCCTTTTGGGATTGGCTTTTTTCCACTCAGCATAACTTTGGAATTTCATCCAGGTTGTTTTTGTATATCATCAGTTTGTTCCTTTTTATTGCTAACTAGTATTTCATGGAATGGAAGTATAATTTGTTTATCCGTTCACCCATTGAAGGACATCCGAATTGTTTTCTATTTTTCAGTTATAATGAATAAATCTGCTATAAACTTTGTTTATAGGATTTTGGGTGAACTTAGTATTTCATTTCTCTTAGATAAATGTCCAGAAATGCAATTGCTGAATTGTTGTATGATGTTATGTGTTTAGTTTTTAAAGAAACCTCCAAACTCTTTTCCATAGTGGCTGTACTATTTTACATTCCTAGCAGAGTGTATGAGCCATCCAGTTTCTCTGTATCCTTGCCAGCATTTTGTGTTGTCATTAGTTATGTTAGCCAGTTTGATAGATGTGTAAGTAATAGCTCATTGTATGTAGTTTTAATTTGCATTTACTTAATGCCTAATGATGTGGAACATCTTTTATGTGCCTATTTGCCATTCGTGTATCCTTTTGGTGTTATGCTTTTTGCCCATTTTCTAATTGAATTGTTTGGTTTTTACTGTGGAGTTTTGATAAGTTCTTTATTTCAGATACTAGTCATTTGTTGGATATATGGTATGCAGATATTTCCTCCAATCTGTAACTTGTCTTTTCATCTTCCTTTTTTTTTTTTTTTAAAGATTTTATTTATTTATTTGATAGAGAGAGACAGCCAGAGAGGGAACACAAGCAGGGGGAGTGGGAGAGGGAGAAGCAGGCTTCCCGCTGAGCAGGGAGCCAGACGCGGGGCTCGATCCCAGGTTCCTGGGATCATGACCTGAGCCGAAGGCAGACGCCTAACGACTGAGCCACCCAGGCGCCCCTTTTCATCTTCTTAACAAGGTCTTTCACAGAGCAAAAGTTTTTAATTTTGATGAAGTACAGTTTATCTGTTTTTCCTTTTATGCATCATACTTTTGGTGTTTTGTTTAGCTCTAGGTCCTGGAGATTTCCTCCTGTTTTTCTTTTTTTTCTTTTCCTAAGATGTTTATAGTTTTATGGATTTAAGTTCTTGATCCATTTTTAGTTAATTTTTGTATAAGTGTGAAACTGAGGTCAAGGTTTATTTTTTTAATCTGTGGATGTCTACTTGCTGCAGTTTCATTTGTTGAAAAGACTATCTTTTCTCCCTTAAATTGCTTTTGCACCTTTGTCTAAAGCCAGTTAGGCATATTTATGTTGGTGTATTTCTGGGTTCTCTCTTCTGTTTCCAAATCTATAATCTGTTTTCAGATCTATATGTCTGTCCCTCTACTGATACCATACAGTCTTGGTTAGTGTAGTGATATAACAAATCTTGAAATTGAGTTGACTGATTGCTCTCTTTCAAAATTGTTTTAGCAATTCTAGTTCCTTTGTCTTTCCATTTAATTTGAGAATAATCTTGTCCATATCCACAAAAAAATCTGAGAATAATCTTGTCCATATCCACAAAAACTCTGTCTGGGGTTTTGATAGGAATTCTGCATATCAGTTTGGGGAGAATTGACATCTTTACTATGTTCAGTTTTCTAGTCTGTGAACATGCTGTGTCTTTCCATTTATTTAGATCTTTGATTTCTTTCATCAGTGTTTTATGTTTTGCTCTTCTTTTTCTAGGTAGTAGTGGTGGGGGCTTAGATTATTGATTTGAGACTTTTCCTCTTTTGTGATTTGTATGCATTTGGTTATAAATTTGCTATAAATTTCCGGCATTGCTGCTTCAGCTGTGTCCTACAAATTTTGATGTGGTATATTTTCATTTTCATTCATTTCAATGTATTTTTAAATTTTTCTTGAGACTTTTTCTCTTTGACTCATGGATTATTTGGTATATTGTTTAAGTTCCAAGTGTTTGGAGATTTATCGGTTATCTCTCTGTTAATTGATTTCTAGTTTGATTCCATTGTGGTCAGAGAATACACTTTATATGATTTCAGTCCTTTTAAATTTGCTGGGGTTTAAGGCCTAGGACATGGCCAAATGTAAAGGTTCCCTGAGGGGAGCATGGCTGGTGTGTTTGAAGAAGAACAAGGAGGCCAAGTGTGGCTGGAGTGACACTGAGCAAAGGGAAAGAGGTTTAGGGATGACAGTACTGAAGTAACACATGTCTGAGTTATGGGCCATTTTAAGGGTTCTGGGTTTTACTCTGGGTGAAATGGGAAGCCAGTAGATAGTTAAGCAGAAGATATGTATGATCTGACCTGTAGTTAACTGAGATTGCTTTGCTACATATAAATAGCAGAAGGGGCATGGAGATTGGTTTGGAGACTTTTACAGTAATCTTGACAACAGACTGTGGTGGCAGTGAGATAGTTGAGGAAAGGTCATAGTCTGGATACATTTGAGGGTTGTATTGACAGAATTGGCTTACTGGTTGGATTTGGGTTGAGAGGAGTTAGGACTTACTCCAAGATTTTTGACCTGAGCAGTTGGAAGAATAGAGTTGTATTAACTGAGACGGGAAAGACTGAGAAGAGCGGATATGAAGGAGGTGATCAGGAGCTCAGTTTTGGACATGTTAAGTTTGTAATGCCTATTAGACATCCAGATGTAGGTGTTCAGTAGGCGTTGTCATTATGAATACTGTTTTATGGTTTTCAAAAATGAAATAATGACAGTAAAACAGTGTACACACTGTTGCGAAAATTCATTATATTTGTTAATACCTTGATTTTTAACATGTTCAATCCTGGCAAAATTTGAATATTTTGGAGAGAGAGAAGTTGTCTGACTGCTTTTTGGCTTTGCTACCAGAGTTGATGGTACTTTCTTAGAGTTAAATAAAGATGTCATTCCGATTTTAGAAATGGAAATATAACTATATAGTCTGAGTGTTTTTACTTGCTTTCTATTTTAGGTCCTATTACTGCTGGATTGTGCAAGATATTTAACCGTGTTTTCTTTGAGGTATGACTTAAATATCAAACATCTTAAATAAGAAAAGGGAAACATTTTAGTTTTGGAAGTCAGAATGCCAAGGAGAAAGAAAAATCTTGGGGGAAATCCTTTTCGGAAGACTGCAAGCTCTAAGGAAGTTGTCGTATCCACTGTTGCTAGTCATGAGGAGCCAACTACTACTCTTCCTTCCATGTGTGAGACAAAAGTTGATCAGGAGGAACTCTTCACCAGTATCTCAGAGATGTTTTCTGATCTGGATCCCGATGTAGTGTATTTGATGCTTTCTGAATGTGATTTCAAAGGTGAGAAAAAGTTTAGTTTGAACACTTTGCATCGTATAAGTAGACTTCATGTACTGTGCCATGACCAGTAGTAATATAGAAAAATGACTGCCTTATTTCTGTTTTGTTAATTTATTGAGCATCTGCTATGGGCAAGGTACTAAGTTGTTACTGTGAATGATATGAAGAAGAAAGCATTGTTTTTTTCTGCTTTTGAGAAATATACAGTTCTAGATATAAGATGTATGTATAGATATCATATTTTATGTTTCATTTCTTTTTATCTTCCCTCTAGAACAGGTTGGCACTATTAACATTTTGGATTGGATAATTCTTTTTTGTGAGTGGCTTTCCTGTGAATCATAGGATGTTTAGCAGCATCCCTGGCCTATACTCTGTAGATTCCAGTAGCAACCTTCAGCAGCCTGTTGTGACGATTAAAAATGCCTCCATCTGTTGTCATATGTCCCTTGGGGACCAGAATCATCCCCAGTTGAGAACCACTGTCTTAGGATGTAAGCTCCATAAAGACAGATTTTATAAACTGTTTTTACTGCTGTATCCCCAGCCCCTAAAATAGCAAATGATTCAGATAGGACCTCAGTAAATATTTATTGAATGAAAAGATAATTGTAATTGTGGGAAAGAGAGCTGATTAGGTGTTGATGCTAATAGAGTAGTGTTTCACAATATTGGCTTTGGAGTCAAGAAACCTGGGTTAGATTTCCAGTTCTGCCACTGAAGCTCTCTGGGTGTTTTCTTATCTGTTAATAAGAAAAATAGTAGTATGTACCTCATAGGACTTTTCTGGTGAGAATTGAGTTGTGTGTGTGTGTTTTTTTTTTTTTTTTTGTGAAGTCTTCAGTATAGTATTATTAATAACTTGTAATAAATTGTTTAGAAGTATTTTGGCAAATAGACAAGCTATCAAAGTTGACTGAATGAATAAATGTTGATGCTTAGTGTTGCTATTGGCCATGATTAGTATAAGATAAAATTATTCTAGATTGGGGAAGTTTTGCTAATGCATGAGAAACTTCCATTTTTATTCATTACATGGACTGTGATGTGAGCATATCTTAACTATCCTCTTATGTATGTAAAAAAACAGTTTTCGGCAGTCCATATGATGCTGAGAAATGATAGTTTGTAGAATTTTATGTGTGACTTCAATTCTTATTTCCTATTGTTGAGGTGTTTAAAATCTGTTTCAGATACACTAACATAGTAATGAGGAATTACAAGAAAAATATATTACCCTTATATCCTAACAAAAAACATTTCTCTTTTCCAGGATCTTCTCTACACCTTGTTCATAAATACTGATATTTTGAGTATTTTGAATAATAGTATTGATGAAATTATGTATTCTGCTTTTTAAACTTAACATAAGCATTTTTTCAGTGTTGCCGTGATCTTTGTATTTCTTTTTAATAGCTTCCTAATATTTCACTGAATTGTTGTGCTCTAATTTTTTAATTATATCTAAGTTTTTCATGAATAATTAATACAGCAGAGGACATCTTGGTACAAACCACTTTTCCCTTCTTTTGGCTTTTTTTCTTAGTCCAACGTTTTATTTTCATATGTCACAAGGTAAGAACAGTTTTCAGTTCTTGGAAACATACTGCTAAATTGCCTACCAAACAGGTGTGCTGATTTGTCATCCTGCTAGCACTGTTTAAGTATAGTGGTTTCACCACAGCCTTTTCAGCATCGTGTAGTATTACTTTAAGATTTTAATGGGAATAAAATTTTGCTTTTTCTTAATTTGTTTTTTCTTTAAATAAACAGGATTATTGAGCATTTTTGTACATGATTATATATTAATTTTTGTATTCTTGCGTGAATTGTTTATTCATATTTTTTTTGTTGTTTTATACCATTGTTTTAATTTTTTCCAACACTCTGTGTAAGGACTTTTCTTTTGTGTGATATATATATCCTGATCTTTTACTTATTTTTACTTAATACTGTTTTTTATTATATACATGTTAATTTTTTTGGTTGACCTTGTGGTTTTTCTATTATGTAGATTTTCTTCGTAGAAATACCTCTTATGTTTGCTTGCGTGCTTTCTTCCTTTCTTTTTTTTTCCCCCCCCCCATGTTTAGGGCTTCTAACCTTTGTACTATTGCTATAATATCCTAACTGGTCTCTCTGCCAGGCTTGCCCCTCCAATCCCTCTTTGTTTTTCTTCTTAAGGGAACATTAATTGGGTGCTTACTAGGTGCCAGTCCTTGTGCCCAGCACATTTTCATGGATTATCTCATTTAATCCTCACAAGAACCCTATGAGGTAGGTACCTTTATTATCCCTGTACTGCAAATGAGAAAATCAAAGCTTAGGAAAGTTAAGTAATGTGTTTTAAGGGTCATAGCCAGTAAGCAGAGATTTAAGTGTTGGTTTTCTGACTCCAGACCAGAGCTGTTACCTCCTGTGCTGTGCTTCCTTTTCGTATTTATTTTCCATAAAACAAAACAAAACAACACAAAAATAAGCAAAACTCCAAAATTTCAAATGCTTAACAATTCTAATTCTGTATTTGTATTATAACAGAAAGAGCTCAGCATTGGAGTCAGACATACCAGTCCTGGCTCTGTCACTTAATATCTGTGTCACTTGGGCCAAGTTAATATGCTTTTTGAACTTCACTTCTTCATCTATTTGCTAGAAATATTATACCTCATAGTATTATTTGATGGTTCATTGAGGTGATACATATGAAGCTCCTAGCTCAAATATGGTGACAGGTAGTTTCCCTAGAAAGTAAAATTGATTTGTCCTACCATGACATATAGCACTTTTTCCAATTCCACTTCATCTTTTCCAGATTTGTCTCCTTTCATCTACCATACTACTGTGTACGCACACTCCAACCAACTTCTCTTAATACCTTAAACATGCTTTGTGTTTTCAAGACTGGCTTTGCCTTTCCCTTTTGTGTCTGACAAGTTTCTTTTTAATCTTCAAGTCCCAGTTCACATATTACCTTATGTGAAATCTTTCCTTATTCTCCTATAAGGCTGCTATGGCATTTGTGTATTACTAAAAGTGTGTATTATTTAATCTATATTATATTATAATGTAATTGTCTTCTAATTTAATTATCTTTAATTACCTCCATTAGACTGCAAAAATCCCTTAAGTGTAGTAAAAACTATGTCTTATTTACTTTGAACAGAGTATGTCTGATATGTAGTACATGCTGATACCTATTTTTTGTATTAAGTGAAATTCATAGCATAAACCATATAAACAAATTAGATTTATAGGAGAGTGCTTAAAAATGCTTAATATTTAAAAGGATAGGCAGTAGCTAAGTATTTGTTGAATAAATTGTTTTTTGGGTCTTTATAAATAAACATAATATATGCAATTTTTAGATACAATTTATAGATATTTTTAGATACAATTTATAGATATTTTATGTTTTATGTTTATTGACATTTATCAGAGATCATCTACTTGATGGCAATTTGTTATCCTAGTTTATTACAGTTTGTCTGATAGTAACAGCATTGCATGACTCCATCATTCAAACCTTTCACTAATACAGACTGGTATATTCATAAAATATTAACTAAAAAATGAATATTTATAAATTATAAATTTCTGTATTCTATTCAGTACATGGATTTTAATCAAATTATAGTTTACTTTTTTCAATACACATGTATATTGCTCTTCTTGTTGTACAGTTGAAAATGCAATGGATTGTCTATTAGAATTATCTGCCACTGATGCCAAGGTACAAGAATCGTCTTCAAAAAGCTTTGTTGCTTCTGAGAACCAAGTAAGTGCTGTGGGACGTGAAATAATGGAAAAGTATCCTCCTGAAGAAGAGAATGAAGATTCAAAAATGGATTCATTTTTGGACATGCAGCTAACTGAAGACTTGGATTCTTTAATACAGAATGCTTTTGAGAAATTGAACTCTTCTCCTGATGACCAAGTATACTCATTTTTGCCTTTGGAAGGTGTTAATAGTTCTAGTGACCCGAGTGCATTTATAAATTCCGATTCAAGTAGTATGACTCCCATTCTTTCTACACAAAATATGGAATTGAACAGTGAAAATTTAGAGAATTCTGCCTCTGCATTAAGTTCAAACACCTTAATGTCACCTTCTGCTTCTAATGAGTCCAAAAGTTTTATAAAGGATGACACATTGGCATTGGAAGATTCTCTTCTCAGTAGTTCTTTAAATGTAGCAAATGACACTATGGTGGGTGGTAGCAATCTCAGTCAAAGACAGAAAGAGCTTTTAGAATCTGAGTGTGTTGAGACTCCGTTCTCTCCAGCCCCTGTAGATTTGGATGCCAACGAACCTCAGGCTCCGTTAAGCCTTACTGTGCGAAATCTGGGGCTTGATTTACTAGTTACAAGTGGGGATCAGAAATCTACTTCTGTCCCTGATGCGTTTGTACCTTCTGAAGAATTCAGTTTCAAGCCACACAAACATACTGAACTGCCATCAAAGGGGAAGGATGTGAATTACTGCTCTGTACTTACCCCTCTCCCTCTACTGCTGCCTCCTCCTCCTCCACCGATGTGGAATCCAATGATTCCTGCTTTTGACCTCTTTCAAGGAAATCATGGCTTTGTAGCTCCTGTTGTAACCACCACTACACACTGGAGACCGGTCAACTACACATTTCCCCCTCCAGTTATTTCTCACACTTCCCCAACAAAGGTATGGAGAAATAAAGAGGGAACAAGTGCTTATCAAGTACAAGAAACCCCAGTTTCTCAGGTTGTAAGAAAGAAGACATCATCTTATGTTGGACTAGTTCTTGTTCTTCTCAGAGGGCTTCCAGGATCAGGAAAATCTTTTTTGGCAAGGTATGAGGTTTAATTAAGTTTAAAAAAAAAATATATGTGAAATGCTATTGCTTAATAGAGATGTTTAGTAACCCCTAAAGTCTTTTCTTTTTACTAATTTTTTCTTACTTTGTAGCAAATAGCAGCACTCTTTTCTCCAGAAGTTTTTATTGAATTCTTCTATCTTAGACTATCATTTTGGGAGATAGAAGAAAAATTTAAAGATAATTCCAAGACTGTAAGCTTCTGAAATCAGTAGAAATAGCTTTATGTGAAAGAGAACTAATTTGAATGGGAAAAAAAATAAGTTCAACTTAGATTATAGTGTTAAAAAACCATAATTGATTTTGAATTCAAGGAATAAAATAGACTTGTTTTACTTCAGTTTTCTTGGGAGTCAATCCTCTGCTAAGAGGATTTCCAGTATGACTTGTCTGGATATTACTGTATTCTCACTTTTAAGTAACAATTCTTTATTTGGATTATGACCTTGTAAAAATTAGGAGAGAGAATTTAGGAGAAAAATTAATGGAAATAATTCCATTTATCATTCACAGGACTTTGCAAGAGGATAATCCAAGTGGAGTTATTCTTAGTACTGATGATTATTTTTACATAAATGGACAGTACCAGTTTGATGTAAAGTACTTAGGAGAAGCACATGAATGGAACCAGAATCGTGGTAAGAATAGACATTAGATTTTGGGTAATATTAAGAGCAATATAAAATATTTGTATTTTGAGAGGTAGACAATTTTTAGAAAGTTATAATTCCCTGTAATTATTTTTCCTTTTTAAGATTTCCTTGAGAGAGAGGGAGAGAGAAAGAGCACGAGCGGGGTGAGGGGCAGAGGGAGAAGCAGACTCCCTGCTGAGCAGGGAGCCTGATGTGGGACTCAATCCCAGGACTCCAGGATCATGACCCCAGCCGCAGGCAGTCGCTTAACCCACCGAGCCACCCAGGGGCCCCCTAAAATGGAATTTGTATTGTTAAACGCTACGCTTTCCTAGGTTGATTTTGTTGGTATGGGGGGACAGTGTGAGAGTAAAAATGGCTCTCCTCAAACTGAATCTGTAGAGAAGAGATAAAACCTTACTGTTATTATTAGTGCAATGATCTGTTCACTGAAGATGGTTTTATCATGAAATATTTAGTTATAAATAGTTTGAATTTCATATGAGGAATTTTTTTTTCTTTTTTTTTTTTTTAGTGGGCTCCATGGCCAGCGTGGAGCTCAACTTGGGGCTTGAACTCAGGACTCTGAGATCAAGAGTCAGCAGCTTAAGTGACTGAGCCACCCAGGCGTCCCATGAGGAATTCTTAATACACATAGACAATATTTTGCCTTCATTTTATGATAAAGGCACTGTGAAAGTGATTCTTGAATTTGCCATCTTCAGACATTATTGAATTTTTCTGTATTTTTTCTTGAACTGAATATTAAAGTGAGAACGCAGGACTATGAAAATACTATTACAACAAAAAATGAAAACAGTATCATGTGGTGAAGAATAGCCTTGGATTTGGTAGTTACTAGCTATGCAATCTTGAACAAGTTATTTATACTCTCCAAAGCCTATTGTCTTCATCTGTAAAAGGGCTTAATAATACTTAACCCCTATGGTGTTGTTAAGGTTGAGAAAGAAGTGTTTAGCAGTGGTTCAACATGCCCTCACTACTGCAATAGCCATAGCAGTAATAATATTAAATTAAGAGGCAGAACTCTTTTAAACAGTTTTATTGAGATAAGAATCACATGGTTTTAAGCATATTCAGAGTTCTACGACCATCACTATAATTCTAGGACATTTTTATCACCCCCAAAAGATCCTTTACCCATTAACAATCACTCCTCATTTCTCCCTAACCTCTCCCAGCCCTAGGCAACCACTAAGTTACTTTCTGTCTCTATAGATCTGCCTATTCTGGGCATTTCATATAAATAGAATCATATCATATGTGGTCTTTTGTGAATGGCTTTCTTTCACTTAGTTTAACATTTTCGAGGTTCATGTTATAGCATGTATCAGTAGTCCATTCTTTTTTATGGCTGAAAAATATTCTGTTGTACGGATATGCCACATTTGATTTATTCTTTCATCAGTTGATAGACATTTGGGTTGTTTCCACTTTTTGCCTATTATGAATAATGTTGGTATGAACATACATGTCTATGTCTAAACTTTTTTGGACCTACCAACCTGTTTTTCCAAAGTGAGTGCACCATTTTACATTCCTACTAGGAGTTTATGAGGGTTCTCTCTTCTCCACATTGTCACCAATACTTGTTATTATCTGTATATTTGGTTATACCTATCCTGGTGGATGTGAAGTGGTATTTCATTGTGGTTTTGATTGCATTTTCCTGGTGGGTAATGATGTTGAGCATTCTTTGGTGTGTCCTTTTGGCCATTAGTTTATCTTCTTTGGAGAGTTGTCAATTTAAGTTTCTTTTTTTTTTTTCAAGATGTGATTTAAAAGTTTTTAATACATTAGTTATATAAAGGTACAGTCTTTCCCTTCCTATTTAAAAAGTATTTAAATAGGAAAATAGTATTTCCTTGAAAAATTGTACTTTTTTTCTAAGTATCTTGTGTTCCTTTTTTAAAAATTATTTTTTTCATCATGATGAGTGTATTCTTTAATACCCATCACCTATTTTACCCATCCCCCTACCCACCTCCCCTCTCATAACTATTAGTTTTGTATAGTGAAGAGTCTGTTTCTTGGTTTGTCTCTCTCTCTCTCTTCTTTTTCCTTGTTTTGTTTCTTAAATTCCACACATAAGTGAGATCATATGTTATTTGTCTTTCTCTGACTTATTTCGTTTAGCAGTATACTCCCTAGCTCTATCCATGTTGTTGGAAATGGCAAGTTTTCACCGTTTTATGGCTGAATAATAGTCCATTGTGTATGTGTATGTATTGTGTATGTGTGTGTGTGTGTGTGTATACACCACCTCTTCTTTATCCATTCAGCTATCAGTGGACACTTGGACTGTTTCCATAGATTTGCTATTGTAAATAATACTACAATAAACAGAGGGGTGTGTGTATCCCTTTGAATTAGTGTTTTTGTACTTTTTGGGTAAATACCCAGTAGTGTGATTCCTGGATCATAGAGTGGTTCCATTTTTAGTTTTTTTTTGAGGAACCTCCTTACTGTTTTCCACAGTAGCTGCATTCCCACTAACAGTGCAGGAGGGTTCCTTTTTCCGCATATCCTCACCAACACTTGTTTCTTGTGTTTTTGATTTCAGCCATTCTGACAGGGGTCAGGTGATATCTCACTGAAGTTTTGATTTGCATTTCCCTGATGATGAGTGATGTTGAACATCTTTTCATGTGTCTGTTGGCTCTCTGTCTTCGTTGGAGAAATGTCTCTTTGTGTCTTCTGCCCATTTTTTAATTGGATTATTTGTTTTTTGATGTTGAATTGTATAAATTCTTTATATATTTTGGATACTAACCCTTTATTGGTATGTCATTTGCAAATTTATGTTGAGGTATGTTCCCTCTAGACCTACTTTGCAGATGGTTTTTCTCATGAATGGATGTTGTACTTTGTAGAATGCTATTTCTGCATCTATTGAAATGATCCTATGGTTTTTGTCCTTTCTCTTATTGATGTGATGTATCATTTTGATTGTTTTGCAAATAATTGAACTACCCTGGCAACCCAGGAATAGATCCCACTTGATTGTGGTGTATGATTTTCTTAATGTATTGTTGGATTTGCTTTGCTAATATTTTGTTGAGGGTTTTTGCATCTATATTCATGAGAAATATTGGCCTGTAATTCTCTTTTTTGGTGGTTTTTATCTTGTTTTGGTATCAGGATAATGCTGGCCTCATAGAATGAATTTGGAAGTTTTCCTTCCTCTTCTATTTTTTTGGAATAGTTTGAGAAGAATAGGTATTAACTCTTCTTTAAATGTTTGGTAGAATTCGCTTGTGAAGCCATCTGGTCCTGGACTTTTGTTTTTGGGAGTTTTTTGATTAGTGATTCAATTTCATGTGGTAATTATTGTGTTCAAAATTTCTATTTCTTCTGCTTTAGTTTTGGTAGGTTATATGTTTCTAGGAATTTATTCATTTCCACTAAGTTGTGCAGTTTGTTGGCATATAGGTTTTCATAATATTCTGTAAAAATTGTATTTCTGTGGTGGTGTTATTTCTCCTCTTTCTTTAGTGATTTTGTTTATTTGGGTCCTCTCTCTCTTTTGATGAGTCTGGCTAGAGGTTTATCAATTTTGTTGGTCTTTTCGAAGAACCAGCTTCTGGTTTCATTGATCTGTTCTATTATTTTTTTTAGTTTCTATATCATTTATTTCTCTTCTAATCTTTATTATTTCCTTCCTTTTGCTGGGTTTGAGTTTTGTCTTCTTTTTCTAGCTCCTTAATCGTTTGTTATTTTTAAATTGGATTATTTGCCTTTTTATTATTGAGTTGTAAGAGAGTACATGGAACTTTTAAAACTTCCACATAATATCCTTGTAAGGCTTATTTATTGTGCTTCATCGTTAATTTCCTGAATGGTTTAATTCCTTGGGAAAAAAGGTAGTTTTTTAAGAAAATCTCTTGGACAACAGTATATAATGTTTTCTTTATTTTAAATCATTACATCTTTTTGTGTGTGTTTGTTTATAATTTGTGCTTGTTTGTTTTAAAACTATTTTGGAATAATTTTTGATTTATGAAAAGGTTGCAAAGGCAATACAGAGTTTCTGTATACCCCTCATTTCCCCTCTAATGTTAACATCTTATATAACCATGGTACATTTGTCAAGACTAAGAGATTAATGCTGGTATATTACTGTTAACTCCAGACTTTATTTGGATATAGTTTTTCTTTTCTTTTAATTTTTAATTTAATTTATTTATTTTTTACAATTTTTGTTTTTAATTAGGCTCCATGCCCAATGTGGGGCTTGAACTCACAACTCTGGGATCAAGAGTTGCATGCTCTACTGACTGAGCCAGCCAGGCACCCCTGATACTAGTTTTCTACTAAAGTTCTTTTCCCTTCTAGAATCTTATCCAGGATACCTTGTTGCTTTTAGCATGATATTGTTTTTAATGATAGTTTTTTTCCCCATTTATGCCATTTATACATGTAACTCACATAAAAGACAGTTTTTATTTTATAATTTTCTCTGATTATAACTTTAGTATTTATTTATTATCCGACATTTACCTCTACTTTAATTTTTCATACACTCATAAGTGATATTTAGAAGTAGAGTTGTGGAGAACCTGGGTGCCTCAGTCGGTTAAGCATCCAATTCTTGATTTTGGCTCGGGTTGTGATCTCAGGGTTCTGGGATCAAGCCCTCCATTGGGCTCCGAGCTCGGTGTGGAGCCTACTTGGGATTCTCTCTCTCCCTCTCCCACTGCCCCTCCCCCCCTAAAAAAAAAGAAGTAGAGTTGTGAGTAAAATTAGCACATATCTATGATTTTCATTATGGAAACAAGATCAGATTTTTCAAATTTCAAGAGAATACTTAATACTGTTATAAAAAGTGATTTGTCATTTTCTATTTGTGTTTTTCAGCGAAAGAAGCATTTGAGAAGAAGGTGTCTCCTATAATAATAGACAATACAAACCTACAGGCATGGGAAATGAAGCCATATATTTCTTTGGTTTGTACCATAAATTGTCATAAGTCTATAGTAGTAAGTTTGAAATTGTTGGTGGATGTTAATTACACAACTGAATCTCAAGCAAACAGTCCTCGGACTGTCTGTAACTGAGCTTTCTCTGGTTGTAAGCGAAATGAGAAAAATAGGAATAGTTTTTGCATAAAGCTAAATTTAATCAGTTTTCAAATTCTTAGTTTTTAAATCCTGTGATTATTTCATTTTTGATGTCTTTTATAAAAAGTAGTGGTATTAAGTTATAATTTTATGTTTGTGTGTATATAGATAATAAATTATAATTTTATGTTTATGTTGGTGTATATATATATGTGTGTGCGTGTGTGTGTATTAATATGTATACATACAAAATATTTTTCCTTACTGCTTTTACTTGGTGGAATCAAAATTGGTGGTCCTTTGTTAGTGACCAAATTTCTTTTGATTTTGCTCTTCTGATAAATTCAGACTTTTATAAATTCAACTCTTTTCAGTTCTTCAAATTTGCCAGATTCTTTTCTTTTTTTTTGCCCAGCTTTGATGTCACCTTTTTCAGGAAGTTAGCATTAACTTACTAAAAAGCTGAGTGGAGGGGCGCCTGGGTGGCTCAGTCGTTAAGTGTCTGCCTTTGGCTCAGGTCATGATCCCAGGGTCCTGGGATTGAGCCCCACATCGGGCTCCAAGCTCTGTGGGAAGCCTGCCTCTCCCTCTCCCTCTGCTTGTGTTCCCTCTCTCGTTGTGTGTGTCTCTCTCTCTCTGTCAAATGAAAAAAAAAAAAACTTAAAAAGAACTTTAAAAAAAAAAAAAAGCTGAGTGGAGTACTCTTTATGTTTTCATGGTACCCTGGCTTACTTCTGTGATACCATTAAGCACGCTGCTTTTATCAGTAGGCCATGGGTTGGCTAGCTTTTTTCTATAAAGTGCCAGGTAGTAAATATTTTAGGTTTTTGGGGGCCACATACAGTCTCTGTTGTTTTATCTTTTTTTTTTTTTCTTTTCTTTTTAAATGACCCTTTAAAGATATAAAAACTATCCTTAGTTCCTAGGCTGTACAAATACTGGCTGATGGTCTAAATTTGGCTGTAAGCTATCTATATATTCTTGAGGATAGATTGTTGTTTTATTCATCATTGAATCTTCAGGGTGGCATATAGTAAAGATATATTTGTTAGGTTAAAATGGTGAATGAATGAAGCTTTTGTGATTATTGGGTATTGTTTATTCCCCCACTGTTAGCACACACGTCTGGCACGTTAAAGCTCAATTTATGTTTCTTCAGTTAATGAATGTTGTACTTCTTGAATGTCCTCAGCATATCCAGCCTGTACCTCCTTTGCTATGTGTTGTGCACTTGTACTATTTTGAAGGTGTGACTCTTCATTTTTCTGAAGAAAATTAATGTCCTTTGAGAGCAAATGAGATTTTACTTCTGTGCAGGTGCAGTAAAGGGAACAGACTCAATTTTAGTATATTGGGAACTGAAATTCAGTTTGCTTTCTGGCCTCAGGAGTTACTAATTTCTAGCCTAATGTATTTGTCATGGGGAATGCTTTCCCACTTAACTTACTTGACTTCTCTGTATGTTTTCTTTAGCTTCCTATTGTCATATTAAGAAATTCTTTAACACTCATTTTCCTATGGAGAAAATAAAAAAGCCTCTGCATTACTGTGTTACTGATTTTCATTTAGCCTTCAGGCTTCCATAGTATTTTTCTTTCCTTTTTTTTCCTTACATAATAATTGAAATTATAAAGCTATTTTCCCAGTATTGATTCCTTGGCTCTTCCCAACTCTACTTAGAAGTATAAAGGACTGCTGCTTATCATAGGTTGCCAAATTCACTTTTTCTTCAAAAACGAGTAGATACAGCAATTACTGTAGAGAAGAGGATCACTTTTTGCTCCTTTTGGTAGCAAGATAATGAGAGCTGTGGGGGAGTGGAATAGGTTGGAGATAACAATCTATTACTGTTGTGACTGTCATTTACAGAAGTAGTTAAGTAGTGAGTTGGGGATAAGTAGCAAGCAGTCAGGTATGCTTAGTGGCATCTGGCAAAACTTACTACTTTAAATGTATATATAGTTTCCCTTGTGAGTTATCATATAGCTTAACATAAATAAGAATCCTCCCAAGTAATATAACATTATTAAGATTTGCCTATTGATATGGGAGTTGAAAAAGTCTTTAAATTCATAGTCTCTTTTTTTCCCTCTGTGTGTGTATATTCATTTAAAATTAATTTGATCCTAAGAGCTATAGGACAGTCCCTTTAGGTAATTAGAGACCAGAGCTGTTGCCAGCCCCTGAATAAAGTATATAAAATTTGGTACTGAGGTGAGGAGATGGAAGTGAGTAGACTCATTACAGGGTATTCTGTCACTTCTTACCTAGGTTGATTTTGGGACTTTTCTGTCAGAATGACAGAAAATATCAGTGGGTACTTTGTTTGTATCTTGTCATAAAACTGAGGGGATCAGTAGTGAGAGATGAGGTCAGAGACGTAATGGTGGTTGGGGAGATGGTAGGGCAGATTATATAAGGGCTCATAGATCACTGTAAGAATTTCAGATTTTACCTTGAGTGACATGAAAGATGTATTAATCTGCTCAGGCTGCCACAAGATACCACAGACTGGGTGTCTTAAACAAGTTTATTTTCTCACAGTTCTGGAGGCTTGCAGTCCCAGGTCAAGGTCTGGCAGGGTTGGTTTCTGGGTGAGAGTTGTTTTCCTGGCTTGCAGGTGGCTGCCTTCTTGCCATGTTCTCTTATGGTATATAAGGAGTTCTCTGGTGTCTCTTCTTATTTGCATACTAATTCTGTCAGATTGGAGCCTTACCCTTATGTTCTCATTTAACCTTAATTACCTCCATAAAGGCCTTATCTCTAAACACAGTCATATGGTGGGAGTGGGATTTCAACATAATGGGGTTTGAAGGGACATAGACATTCAGTCCGTAACAGGGTTTTGAGCAGAGTAGTGACATGATCCGACTGTTAACGGGATTGCTGTAGCACAATGTTGAGAATAGACTTGGGGTAAGGGCAGGGGCGGGGGTGGCAAGTGTGGAAGCAGGGAGATTGGAGGACTATAGTGGTAATTAAAGGAAGAGATCATATGACTTAGACCAACATGGTGGCAGTGAAGGTCACAGTGAGTACTGATTAGATTCTGGATATATTTTGAAAGTAGAGCCAACTGAATTTCTTATTGGATTGATAATGGATGTGAAAGAAAGAGGAGTTCAGTGTGACATCAAGGTTGGTTTTTGGCCTGTGTAATTAGAGGTTGTCAGGAGCTGAGAATGATGGAGAAGGGTTCAGATAAAATAGTTTTGTGGTGGGTGTCGGGTAATGGATTTCAAAAGTTTAGGTTTGAATATGTTAAGTTTGTTGAATAGGTAGTTGGATCTATGAGTTTGGAGTTCAGGAGTGAATTCTGAGCTAAAGATATGTATCTTGAGAGTCATTACCGTATGGTAATGGTGATACTCAAAGCCAAGGAATGGAATGATATTACCAAAGAAGTGAGTATGAACAAGAGTAGAGGACCAAAAAAAAAAAAAAAAAAAAAGAGTAGAGGACCAAGCGCTGTGAATTGTGTAAGACTGTTAAATCACAGACCTGTACCTCTGAAACAAATAATATATTATATGTTAAAAAAAAAAAAAAAGAAGAAGA